>NW_007246493.1:187131-217518 GCF_000164805.1 Carlito syrichta
AAATAAAAATATATATATATATATATATATATATATATATATATATATATATATATATATATAAACAAACAGGTGTTGGAGTCACTGCAGAGAAAAGGGAATGCTTCCACACTGTTGGTGGGAATGTAACCTAGTTCAACCTTTCTTGAAAGCAATATGGCAATTTTTCAAAGAACTGCAAATTGAATTTTCATATGATCCAGCAAACCCACTTTTGGGAATATACCTAGAGGAATATCACACTACCAAAAAGATACCTGCACGTGTATATTCACTGCAGCACTATTCACAATGGCAAAAACATGGAACCAATCCAGATGCCCATCAAAAGTAGACTAGTTAAAGAAAAAGCGGTATATATGATATATGGAACATTACACAACCATAAAAAAGAACAAAATCATGGCCTTCGCAGCAACAGGGATAGAGCTGGAGACGATCATACTAAGTGAACTATCACAGGAACAACTATATACCACATGTTCTCACCCACAAGCGAGCCCTGATCACTGGTCACGTGAGCACAAGGATGGGATCAGCAGACACTGGACATGACTAAGGGGGTGAGGGAATTAGGGGGTATGGGGACACACAGAAACACACTGGATACAGGTCCACTCTTAGGAGGAGAGAGGGTCTGTTAGAAATCCAAACTTCATCTGCATGCAAACTACTTATGCAGTAAATCCTAACATCTACCCTACAACTCTAAAATACATATATTTTTAAAAATCCTACTGCAAAACTACCTGGAAATGCAGGTATTTCCCATACTCATCATTAGGATTCTTGGCATGGACCCCTCCCCACCCACATATGTTCTAGGTTCTGCTGTAACTTGGCTTTTATTTATTTTTTTTTTTCTTGAGTTGGAGTCTCCCTCTGTCACCCAGACTGGAGTGCAGTGGCACGCTCCCGGCCACCGCAGCCTCGACCTGCTGGGCTCTGGCGATCCTTCCACCTCAGCCTTCCAAGTAGCTGGAACTACAGGCACACACAACCATGCCCAGCCAATTTTTGATTTATTGTAGAGATGAGGTCTTGCCACGTTGCCCGGGCGGGACTTGAACCCGCGAACTCAGGCAATCTATACACCTCGGCTTCCCAAAGGGTTGGAATTATAGGCTGAGCCACCGAGCCTGGCTGCTGCAACTTTTCTTCTAGGGTCAGCCTTCCTTTCATTGGGAAGCCATCCCAGTCGGTGTCAGGCTCCCTGTCAACCCCTTCCTCCAAGATAATCACTATTAACATTTATTAACCAAAGCATACTTGGTGACCTTCATTTATCTTTCCCAACACTGGAGCGATGTGAATTGAACTTGTCAGAGATCATTTTGGTATCTTAGACAAAAAGTTACCTTAACACAAGTTTAGAAAATTATGTATTTTGGCGACGAATATCCATTTTGATGATTTTATGACTAGAGTTAATAAGTCTGCAATTGATCACTTTCTATCTTTCTAAAATCATTATTTGCAATTCAATTCCTTGAATTTCACAGGACAAGAAGTAAATTTTGCATTTTTGAGGAAAGAAAATGAGAAAGCAGGTACACAGTGTCTGTGAAAATAAGTCTTGAGCGATTTTATATTTTTAATTAGAAAATAACTTGCTGAAAGCAAAATAATTATTTCCACCCCTGATATATATATATATATATTTAAAAGGCCTGAAAGCCCCAAAGCAGCACTTTAAAAACTTGAACTGTACGTGGTCCCGGGGTAATTTTGTTTTAATGGATTACATAACTGGTACTAATATTTATGTTAAAATAGCACTGATTATTTCTAAGTAATTTAAGTCTCAGTGATTTGCTTCCCAGGGATGGCAGGGAAGACTGACCCATCACATGTTAGTCTAACTTCTGCTGCCTCAGACCCTCCCCTCCCCCCCCCTGTCTACCCAAACCCACCCCACTCTACCTCCCTGACTCTTCTTTCTCCTGCTCTATTGACCTCCAAGTGTGTGTCTTCCTGATATGGGTTCTTATACATTTTCCCTGTGGACACAGGTTTTTTTGTTGTTGTTGTTCTTTTTTTTTTTTTTTTCCTATTTAATTACAGTCCTTGTACTACATTCACCTGGCCAAATCTCTCTTTTCATTTTATTTTTCAAATTGAACTCAAACTTCCTACCTGAAGTCTTACCCTTACATATTAGCTGGAACTTAACTCCTCTCATCTGGATTTTTTCACAGTCCCTCCTTTTTTACTTGTGAAACATGCTTCAACCAGGTAAACTAATTATAATACACACACACATACACATACACATACACACACATACACACACACACACACACACACACACACACACACACACATATGTATATGTATATTTCCACGGAAGGGCAAACTTCTTGAGACAAAAACTGTAGCTTGCTCTTTCTGAAGATGTTCTATAACTATTGGTTAAGTTGATTTAGAATGATAGTATTTTACTCTTTGGAAGAACATAAGCCTACCTGCAATCCAGTGAGCTTTACCTAGATCCCGCTACAGGTTTTTCTAATAAATGTTTTCTATTCCTTAGCTTTCTACAAAGAATAGCTATTAAAAGATCATTTTTATATACATTTATGTGTGTGCATATATTATGCTATGCAAATCATACCTGATTTAAAATCCATGTATGTCTCTGCAATGTTCACTCAGATACTTGCATATGTAATAGAACATTGAGTGACATTTCCTGGGAACCAGATGGTGAGCGCACAAGCAGGCCACCCAGGATCTAGGCACCTCGTGCTCCTCCCTGCCCCCTTGGATTTACTAAAAGTTAACCAACCCACTCTGTTAAACAACCCGCCTCCACTGCGCCAACTCTAATTGTTCTCTAGTCTCTATAAAGTTGACTGGAAAGAGTAAAAGGGGGAATAATACAAGCCTGAGTCAGAAGTTTAGAGGCTTTTTTTTTCCACTTTGAGAATGCCTCTCTAAGGGTGTGTAGGGGATGGGGGACCCCAATGGGCCACCTGAGCACTTGGGAACAACTGCAGGGGAGATAAATAGGCAAATCTAAATTACCACAGTTTCTCCATCAGTTATTCTTCAAGAAAAAAAATACATTCATTCCATGAGAAAGTGGCTAATTCAGCCCGAAAATCAAACAATTTACTTTTTCTTCACATATTATCATACTTCCATCTGTACTAGAAGAACTTCATGTCTATTTGCCATCTTATCACAGAACATGTTAATAAGATATGTATTCTGGGATTGAGATTTAGTAAAATTAGTTAGTTGCACTGCTTTTTTCAAAGGCATTCTTGAGTGAAATTGGCTTTTATGTATCCCTGCGGGGTCTGTGGCAGTGAGGGACAGGGTTACTACCGGTATGGTTTGAGTCTGCAACCTCCATCCCAAGGCATCAGCACCATTCCCACTTTGAATTTTGCAAAATCTGTGTGAGGTAAACCAGTATAAAATAAATAATATAGAATGTTTTTATAAAGTGGGTTTGACCTCATGGGCTTCCTGAAAGTCTCTCAGGGGCCCCCCGGGGGCGGGGAGAGTCTATGGATCAGATGTTGACAAGCATTGTGTTAGACTTAAGTCTTCCCCCTGCCCGCCCCCCACCCCGAAAGAGTGTGCTATGTGTAGTCTTAGAAACTCTATGTTTGAAGACATGCTTCCAATAGACCTTTGTTTAAACCCATAAAATGGTGATATTTATTGTTTATTCCACTACAGGAAGTTTAGTTGTTGAAAAGCCTTGAACTGATTAGCATGAAAGGTCCTTAAAAGTCAAAGCCATAGAATGTAAAACAATTTTTACAGTACTCTTTTGAGGACTGGCAAGGTGGCTCAAACCTGTAATTCCAGCACTTTGGGAAGATGAGGCAGGAGGATTGCTTGAGCCCAAAAGTTCAAAATCAGCCTATGCAACATAGTGAAACCTCATCTCTACAAAAATAAAAATAAAATTAGTCAGGTGTGGTGGCAAATGCCTTTAGTCCTAGCTACTCAGGAGGCTGAGGCAGAAGGAACACTTGAACCCAGGAATTCAAGGTTGCAGTGAGCTGTGATCATGTCGCTGCACTCCAGTCTGGGCAACAGTATGACCCCAATTAAATAAAATAAAATAAAGTAAAATAAAATAAAATACTATTTGGGACCCAAAAAATGCTATGCACTTATAACATATGTGATGATGTAACAAACCAGGGGAAAATGTGAGCACTGTAATAAACATGAAAGAACGACCACAATTTCCAGCATTATCAAATATTATATATTTGGAAATTAATTTATAAAGTCAATTATAACGTATTACTTTTCTTGATTCTTTCCCCCAGTGTTTTTTTTTTTTTTAAGCGGGGGAGGGAGCAGGAGTCTCATGTCTCACTCTGATGGCCAGGCTGGAGGGCAGTGACATGCTCAAGGGCAGTGGCATGCTCACAGCTACTGTAGCCTCGACCTACCAGGCTCAGGCAATCCTCCTCTCCCAACCTCCCAAGTAGCTGAGACTACATGTGACACGTGTGCATCACCATACCCAGCTATTTTTTCTTTTTATTTACTGTAGAGAAGAGGTTTGGCCAAGTTACCTAGGCTGGTCTTGAAACCCTGGGTTCAAGCAGTCCTCTCGCCTCCGCCTCCCAAATTGCTAGGATTACAGGAGTGAACCGCCATGCCCGGTCTCTCCCCCTTTTTGTAAGGAGATATGATATAGACAGAAGTCATTCTCCTACCACACAATAGCTTGCTTCTTTCAGGAAAAGGGATTGGACACAGTTGACTGAAGAATGCTTTTGTTTCCATGTGCTGTAGAAAATCTGGCCTGCCACCACATGCTATAAAAATTTTGATTAATACTCTTATGGTATCCATATTATCAGTAAGTGCAAAGTAAATAGCATGGGGTCATTCCCAAGATGCTAAGAAAAAAGATTGATCTCTTTAGATTTTTCTGTCACTATGCTTTTTTACCTTCTATAATTGAAATCTACACAATTGTGCTACAAAAGTGGTGTTTACTTTATTTAAATTCCCATTTTAAAACAGTCTATGTGTATAATTAGCATTTTCAATTATGAAGATTTAAAATATTTATAGATACTACTCTTCTACTTGAGCACGATCTTCATTAAGCAGAAAGAACGCTGCCTATTTTCATTGCCATCTCCTGTAAATATTACATCCCACAATTAACTCACTACATGCATGGAAAATGGTTTCATATAAAAACTCTCATCATAACGTTATGTCTTCTTTGAGGAAGATTGATGGGAAGTCACCGATGAAAATGTCCTTGTTAGATTAGAACATATCTTACACTTACATTAAATATTTTAAAGGAAAACTTATAATCTTTTTATCCCTTTTTTTTTTCTTTTTTTTTTTTTTTTTGAGTTGGAATCTCACTCTGTCGCCCAGGCTGGAGTGCAGTGGCACACTCCCAGCTACCACAGCCTTGACCTGCTGGGCTCAGGCAATCTTTCTGTCTCAGTCTTCCAAGTGGCTGGACCTACAGGCACACGTCATCACGTCTGGCTAATTTTTTGATTAATTGTAGAGATGAGATCTTGCCAAGTTGCCCAGGCCGGTCTCGAACCTGTGGGCTGAGGCAATCGTCTCACTTCAGTGTCTCAAAATGCTGGGATTATAGGCATGAGCAACCACGCCCAACCTAATTTTCTCATTTTACAGGTTGTGTAATGGAATGCGATTTTACTTTCTGTGACATATATCACAACTAGAATGGACATTTACTGCAAATAACTTTCAAATTGTAAAAGAAAATAGCAAGTGCTATAGGAATAACTTATGCAAAGCAGAATATCTGTTACAAAAGAAGAACAATCAGAGTTGAAAAGTCATAACATTCCGACATGAATGAGAAAAGACTTCCTGATAAAAGTAGCATTTGTGTTGGTCCTTGAAGCAAGACAAAGTTTACATAAGTAGATCTGTGTTTGAAAGGTAAAGCAAGGTCCAGTGTCTGCCAGTTCCACACTTGTGCTCATGTGACCAGTCATCATGGCTCACTTACGTGTGAGAACATGAGGTATTCAGTTCTTTGTTTCCGTGATAGTTCATTTAATGTGATGGTCTCCAGCTGCATTCATGTTGCTGTGAAGGTCAGGATTTTGTTTTTCTTTATAGCAATATAATATCCCATCGTGTATATGTACCACAGTTTCTTTATCTAACCCACTTCCGATGAGCATCTGGGTTGGTTCCATGTTTTTGCTATTGTGAATACTGCTGCAGTGGACACACATGTGCAGGTATCTTTTGGTAGAGCAAGAGAGGGCAAGCTCAGAGCCCAAACTTCTCCCGCATGCAACTTACTTATGTAGTAAATCTTCACTTGTTCCCCACAATTCTAATACAAAGTACAATTTTTAAAAGTAAGCTAAAGTAAATAAGAATGACCTAACATTAGAAGCAGAAGCCAATGTGTACTTTTAGAGAGGAATGGATAGTGAAATTCATAGAGAGCATATAGTGAATATATGCATAAGACAGTGTGAGAGAGAAAAGGAAAAGAAAGGAGACCAAGTCCACACTAGATTTAGAGAACTAGAAAGTACCTTTTACTACACACAAAACACACAAATTTGAGAGAAAGTGGGGAGGGAGTGCAGGAGGAAGAGAGAAACAAAGGAAACAAAGGTATCTAGAAGGAAAAATTACCTTGGTCAGGAAGGAAATGAGTTTAGATTTGGATATATATTTTTACAAATGTGTCCCTCGGCAGTGTTTCTGTCCCTAGAAAGCCATATCTTTCTTTCAGACACAATAGTTGATTATATGTACTGAATATTAAAGGATAATTATATTGCTCATAGGATGATCACAGGCTTTGGAATTAAAGACAGATTCAGTCTCGAGTCTTCTCCTGTATTCAACTCCTTGTCTTTCTTCCTCTCTCCCTGCCTGGGACATTTCATTGCTCATGAGCTGTGGACCCAATGTCTACGGAGTGCCATCAGTTCGTGGTGCAGTTGACTTTTAGGTGTCTTGGGATGGTTCGTTTGGATGTAGATGGAATATTTAAAGTGACACACTGTTTCATCCCCTGAGTGTGTGCACTTCAATTAAGTTGCTCAGGAGACTGCAAGCAGCATAAGCCAATGACACGAAACTCACCAAGGACCCTTGGTTTGGTTTTAAGAGTGAATTCCAACCACACAGTCGCATGGGAGGAGGAGGAATGGTAGCCCAACAGTGTAAAATGTGCTTATTCATCTTAGATGGACAAATGGATTGTGACTTAGGTGAGGAGGGCACGAGCACCACTTCAGGATGCTTCTCAGTCTGGAAGAAGTAAGTTCCAAACTGAGGATGTGTTATTGAAGGAGGTATGTGTGTTGGGTCCTTTGTTGGGGCATTTGTACAAAAGCTGATGTGTGAGAGGAACCAATTGACGGTTATATGGCTGATTTCCACTGCAATGAGTTTTCTCATATATTAACACTTCTGATAAAAGGTTTTTATAGTTCTCTTTGTTAATATCCCTCCGCAGTACCATATTTATTGCACATGGTTTCTAGCATGTTTTATTTACATTAAGATTTTAAGTGCTTTATTTACCCAATGATACCATCTCCCAGAGCTAAAAACCATATCACCAATATTATGAGAATATGTTCGATGTTTGCTTTTAGAATTAAGTCCTCAGAAAGGAAAACCTCAATAATTTTATTTTATATTTCATGAAATTTATTTTTAAGTGGAACAATGTTGGCTTATCAAGAGCTGAACAATTGACTTGCTAAAAAACTGATTAGCGAGAGTTAGAGAAATATATACCACTGTGACATTTAAGTAGAGTTTGATTGTGATAGCAAACCAAACTTTAAAAACGTAAACAATTTTAATTAAAATAAAGTAATTTTTGCCAAGCTATATTTGAACAGAAAATACAGTAGCAGCAATTATCTATAATTATGCAGTTCCCATCAAAATAATAGCAGTTTCAATGTCACTAAGCACAATAAAGATAATTATGCTTTTCATTATTCTGATGGGCATATACTTAACAACCTAAAAAAAAAGCCCTAATAAGCATATAACAGCCACAGTTTCAATAAAGACTTACAATGTAAGCAACTAGATTAATTGTATTGTAGTTACAACTGACCTTTTTAGTGCAGTTTTAAATCTCATGCCAGCACTTTTTCAACTAATGTCCACCTTTGTTTTTCAAGAATTACTAAAAATCCCATTTCTAATACATGCACAGTATATAGTACAGTATATGCGGTATGCATAACTGTACTATGTTATATAGTAAGCCTAATTGCACTATTATATAGTATACTTGTATACTATATGTATAATAGTGTGTATAATATAACATGTACAATGTGCCTGACAGTCTCATGGTTTGCCTTAGAAAGTTCATCTTGATACACTGGGTGACATCGACTTTCCTGCAATTAAAAACTATGACTTACCTTAGTTAATAATATCAATGAAAAAATGCAAGAAAACATGCCAAACTTATGATCTTGACCTTAAAAATATATATTCATAATTATACTTCCCAAATATTATAAATGAAAAGATTTTATATCATCTTCTAATCTAACCATAGGCTTATAATTGAAGATATGTGTAATAATTTGAAAGCATAGGTTTCATAAACGTCTCAGTTTCCATTTATACACATTTTGCAATGTTGCTACATTGTCCATGTATTTAAGTGAAGTCTGCATACTATTTTTCCAGATAGAAATATTATAATTTATTTAACCACTCCCTTAGTTTTTGGGCATATGGATTGCTTCCAACTATATCTTTTATTCAATTTTGGCTTCAAAAGTAACATAGAAAATAATATTTAAGTGCCTTACAAATAAAAGAGTCATAAATTTACCATTTTAATCATCTATATATAGATCATTACATATATTTTAGAATTAAAGAGGCAAAAAGAACGATAATCAAAATATCTTAATAGTTATCATTTAGGCTATCCACCTCCTTCTTCCTTACTCTTTTTATATGTTTTGAGAAAATATTGCACATCTAATTTTATATTTAACATTCTTAATCTAACATTACTTCACATTTGAGGTTTCCTATTATTGTGTAGCACTTACTTAAAAAAACCACAGTGCTATCTTACCAAATTTCCTAAATATCCTCCAACATTTGGACACCGCATTTTTTTAAAGTTTCATAGTAAATTTCAGGTTTTGATGGGTATTTTTTTTAATATATAGAGGTATGAATGCCTCTTTGCTTAAGTTTAGGCAATATCTCCAATGTATCTGCAAAAGAGCTGTACCAGTTAATGTTATCTGAAATATATGAAACTACCAGTTGCATCCTATCTTGGGCAGTGGTGAATATTTTAAAATAAATTTCCCAACTGGGTCAGTGGATGCAGTCAGACTTCACAGGGCCTGAAACTAAATTGAAAAAGCTGGTAAGACTCAAGTCTAATCTTTCCACTTCTCTTTCTCTGAGCCATGTGGTTGCACCACTCTGTTCCTCCGGTTCATGTCTGCTTGCCTCTTCTGCCACCCTTTATTCAACCCAATCATGATTACTTCTGACAAGGGTATAATCTGGGGTTAAATCTTCTATATGTCCTATTCTCCAATTTCAAGTTTGCTGGAAAAGACCTCTGAAAAGGGCCCTCCTTAGTCAAGTATCTATGCCCGGTCCAACCAGATATGGTTAGAAAGGGAGTCAGAGTATACATATGCATGCAGCCTCCCACATCTCAAGGGAGAGGACAGTTGTCAGTCTACTACAGTCACTGAGGAGGTGATTCAAAGGAAAGGAACAGTCACCACAAACAATTGTGACTTGACTGCCAAGTTCTTATGCTCATTGTGGTTAAAAATTGTCTTCAGTAGCTATGGTTTACATTGTTTCTAGGACAGAATATAACAAATATCACTTTATATATATATATAAAGGTCGAACTAAATTAAACATTTAAGAAGTTGCTAATTTTTTAGATGGTAAATTTACCTGGTTCATTAAACATAGCTTAATCCATAACCGCAGAACTTTACATGTAGTATATCTACCACATGAAGCACACATATTTACATTTGTTTATTATTATTACATTTCAGTTTTTTATACAGATGCTTGTTTTATTTTTGCATGAGTATTAATTTCCATTGTCAATTGTAAACTGCTAAGAGGAAGAGCTCCCTTTTTATGCTTTAGCATGTTAATCTTACATAAGTTGGTTTTCTTTTTTTTAGATTGGAAAATACAGTTTACTAAAAAGTAAATTAGAGAAAGCAAGAAAGAGAGTGGGAAGAGAATCACCTCCCCAAGGCAGGGGAAGGGGCCAAGGTTGCCAAGGAAACATGGCAACCATGGCTCAAGGAGCCACATGGTCAGACCATGGTTTAGCAAAGCAATGGCAAATTGGTTTTCTTTAGTTTTTTGTTCCGAATCAGATTTACACTCACTTAGTAATGTCATAAATGCCGTATTGCTCGTCTTTCCTTTCCCAACATCCCGCTTCTCTCCCTAAAATGCCTCAGACTATCCTTTCCTCACACTGAAATGTTAATATGTGAGTTAAAGAGAAAAATAATTGGATGGTCCACTCTCATTTATCAATCTTTACTACTCATTTGAAACAGAGGCACCTAAGTGTTTAATGCCTGATCCACAAGACCTCTTTTGCCAAAAGATAATTTTTCTTTTAGATCTACCCCCTGTCATCCTGCTATATGTTCAATTATTGTATAGGTAAACAGATCAAGATTTAACACATTTTTCTTTACCGTTGGTTAGCCAAATAAGTCGTGTCATTTTCATTTATGCATTATATTTAGTGGTTGTCATTTGTACGTGTTTTTCTTTTTCTTCTTTGATTTTTACCTAGTGATTTTTCAAAAGCTTTTCTCTCTTTTCTTTCTGCATGGAAAGACAGGCCGAAAGTGACATTTCCAAATAGATTTCCAAGAATATGTACATTGTTTTGGTGATGAATACATCAGGAGTTGCCTGGGGTTTATTCCATGATGCATAATATCAAATGTCCAAAGACTCTAATTGTTCTAAAGAAGAACACTTAATTTGTACTTATAGGCTTGAAAGACTTTTACTGAAATAAAAATATTTTTTATTCTGCAACCTCTTGTTTATTCTATAGTTATTTAACGGAACATACAGGATTTATAACATTTCTATTTGTCTGTATTTATTTCATTTCACTTATTAATTAATTTATTATTGTGACAGGGTTTCACTCCATCACACAGGCTGGAGTGCAGTAGTATGATCATAGCTCATGACAGCCTCAAACTCCTGGGCTCAAGTGATCCTTTTTCAGCTGCTGAGTAGCTGGGGTTACAAGCATGTGCCACCATACCTGGCTAATTTTTCTTATTTTTTTTTGTAGAGATGGGGTCTCACTTTGTTGCCCAGGCTAGTCTCAAACTCCTGGCCTTAAGCAATTCACCCAACTCAGCCTCCCAAAGTGCTGGGATTACACAGCTGAGTCACTGCACTTGGCCTCTATTTGTCTTTAAAAGCTAATAAGACTTCTTGCAATGTATTTCATCCTTTAAACATTCAGCTGTCTTTCTTAGAATATGTAGACATATTTTACCACATTGTGCCAAAATCAGATTAGAAATATGTTATTTCTAAGAGCCTACAATATGTTAGGACTTATAAATATTAACAGAAAAAGCTTTAAGATGCATGTGTATTCCTACTATTAATCTTTTTGTTTATTGACACCTTATTGCTCCAGAAACACACTTCTATGGTGAGCTACAAATACAATTGGAAAGGAACAGCTGCCACCAACAATTGTGACTGGACCTCTAGTTTCTTATGCCCATTGGCAGCAACAGACCTATATACTGAGACAACCAGGTTTGCAGCAGAGAAAGAGTTTAATCATCACAAGGCTACTGAGCATGGAGATGGGAGGAAATATCAAATCTCACATCCATCTCCTTGAGGGATGCTGGGCAAGGGATTTTAAGAAAATCTCAGGGCAAGGAACTGGAGAAGTGGGGTAAAGTGTTAGAGGTAAGGGATAAAATATCATCAGGATACAATAACTCCTTGAGTCTTCAGACCAGCCGGCACTGGTGGTATTTTGATAGGTAGAAGCTAAAGGAAAAACTCAACCTGAAAGCCTATATCTCAAAGCTTTAGATTTTATCTAGAGAACAGAAAAAGAGCAAAGAGTTTTTTTGGCAAAGGGTAAGTTTTCCTGGGGAAGTAAGCAGCAACTAGCTACAAAGAAGTGGGCCAAACAGCAAATAACGAATTGGCTTAACAATTGCCATTGATGGCACTGCAAGACTAGCTGAATTTTGTTTTCCATTCATTGATTTTATAAAATTTTCCTGGAAATGGTTTCACACAAACCCTTCCCGTCGGGCATCATGATGCATTAAAGGCCATACAAAGTCAAAAGGCAACAACAAAAGTTTTTTACTAGATTAACTTAATTCTTTTACTATATTTTTTCAGTATATTACTTCTCACCCAAAATGAAGACAATTTTGAATTATTCACACTGTTTAGCTTTTTAACCAAAATTTTAAAATCTTCCTATGTTATTTCTGGGACCTGTCTGACTAGTACCAAAGAGATGGTAAATTTAAGCAGTTAGACCCAAAAACTCAACTTCATTTTATTTACTTACTTAATTTGTTTTTATTTTCACATTTTTGTCTCTATGTATGAGTTAATTCATTTATATTGCTATTTAATAAAAGAATATGCAGTGACCTAGGAAGCAGAAAACAGACACTCAACCAAATTCTACACCAATTTTAATAGTGGCTGTACCTACATTGGCCAAAGACAGCCTCTAAATTAGATTCTCCCAGCGGCATTATTAAGAGCACACTCTAGGAACTAGAACTCTGTATTAATACTGTATAAGCCAAAAATTTATCCAAGGCTATTGGGAGACTCAGAAAGGACTATTTGCCCATCAGGAAATTTCAAAGAAGAAATGTCAGTCAGGGATGTGTAGAAATAAGTGTATAAAATAAATTGGACACCAGAGTCTATATATGCTAGTGATCAGATGTGTATTGAAATTCTAGTGGGAGGGTAAATACAAACACACATCCAGAGAATCCATAACAGGATTATTAAGAAGTCATTGAAAATTTGATAGTATTGGCTACATAAAAAAGTAACAAACTTTGAAGTTAAAATACTACTGTAAACAAAATTGAGAATCAGAAACAAATCAAGCAAAATACTTGCAACATGTTGGTTAAAATATTATTTCCATTAATATACAATTAGCCATGCCAATCAATAAAATCTATGAACATTCCAATAGTAAAACATCAAAGGCATGAAGAGAAAATTCTTTCAAAATAAGGTAAAAAGAAAAGTATATCGCAAATCAATAAATGAAATCTTCAATCTCAATAGTCAAAGAAATACTTTTTTAGAATAATGAGTTTCAATACTTCACTTCTTAACATCAGAATCATTTAAAGTATGATAATATCAAGGGTTGATGGTCTACAGGGAAAGAGATCTTTGATATGCTAGGGGTAGTGTTGTTTCCTTTCTGAAAAGTGATTTCATAATACATATAATAAGCCTTAGTATGACTTATAATTTAAGTTTTAAGAATTTATACTGAGAAAATTGCCACTGTAAAGTACAAAGATTTAGCTGTAGACATGTTATTTTGTTCATTATGGATAATAGTAAAAAATTAGGTACATACTAAATGTTCCACAAGTTAAAACTATTTAGATAAATTATGGTGTATGCACGCAATAAAAATATCTAAAGTTGTACCCTAGTGTTGGGAGTCGGCCACGGAGGCCCACTGAGCATAAGGGATCAGGAAGGGCCATTGACCCTGAGACCACTAGGATATGTTCAGGAGCTACTGACCCCATTTCCTCCCCCTTTCTACTCAGCTCTATAACCAGAATAAATTCCTATAAGCTCAAAACATAAAAACTCTGAGACCAGGATGAACACAAGCTAACTTTAGAAGCTTATTGCTCCCATTCTTCCACAAACTATGGTTTTGATTTTCACACAACTTACAATTCAAACTTGCGTCACTTCTAAGAGCCGTAGTATTGGTCACAGGCTTCTGGGTCATGATTTTAGGATTTATTGAAGTTGAGTAAGGTGTAAATTGTAGAATATAATTTTAGAAATATAAGTTTAGACAGCCATTTTGTTGAAAGAATGCGACTGGGTTACTTGCAGGTAGCCCACTGTGAACTTTGGACTGGGCCACATTCCAAACATCTGGGATGGGCCTCTTTAGGTTGTAAAGTAAGTATTTAAGTTTCTATAGAATTGTTTAACTTGGTATTAGTATAAACCAGCATAGGATGGAAAAGACTTATAGGATAGGTCAGTCACGGATTAAGGTTAGCATTTGTTATGGGATTTTTAGGTTATCGTTTAACTTGGTGTTGGTATAAATTAGCATAGGGTGAAAAGGGTTTCTAGGCAGTCATGGATTAAGGTTAACGTCTGTTATGGGATTTTCTTCCTCATACCTGAAAGAACATCTGGTGGGTGGGGGACACCCCTCCTGCACCTGGCTTTGTGTTCACGTGAAAGACATGTGAGACTGACTGTGCAAAATTTGGGGATAAAAGACCCATTGTAATTCCCAATAAATGGCTTCTGCACTAGACAGGGGTCCAACCTCTTTCTCTCTCTCTCTCTTTCTCTCATTCTCACAAACGTCTATACCATCTCCACCTTTGAGGTACCCTGAACCCGGCCGGAGCTGGACTTCGGCACCCTAGAATAATCCAAAGACAAAATGATATTTTCAATAAATATATTATTATGTTTGGAGAAGTGCCCACCAATCCTTTCCCTATAAGCACAAAATTCTGATGGAATCATCATGCATGGGAATCCAGTGAAGATCAAGGCAAGTACAAGGTAAATGTGTTGTGTCTAGACTTAGTGAGGGACTGACACTCAAAGACTCCATACTTTCCATCAGACCCAGGACTTTCTCTGAATGCAGAAAGAAGACAGTGGTATGCTAAGGAATAACCAACAACCAAGGAATCCCTACATATACTGCAAATAATATCATAGAAGAAACAGTAAATATAAGACAACCCATAAGTCCTTCTTCCTTTCAGTTATTCCTTAGATCAGTAAGTCAAAGGTACAGAGTCCTGGAGAGTGTGCATACCAAGAAGTATACAAAAGCAGTTAAGCATGTTTCATGAACTGGGTTTTCACTATAAGAATGAAATACATATACAGAAATACATATATGAAATACACAGAGTTCCTAGATATGAAATAGGAACTTGTAATTTGGGTGGCTGGGCTCCTATGTTTGCATTTAAAACTGCCATTGCATGATACAGGGATAAATGGTAAAATTTCTGTCAATAATTAAAAAGTTTAGTTGTTTTAAACTCAAAATGATCTTAGGTAGTAAATTAAAAGCATCACAGCAAATCTAAAGACCACCAAAAAAACCCCCAAAAAACAGTTTTACATTTTGTTAACTTTAATGGTACTTTTTGCTGCTTTTTGACCCAGGAATCTCATGTTGTTATATTCCATTTAGCAGCCATGACTGGAAGGAGTTTATAAGTTTGCCTTTTTCTGGTATCAGGGTCTCATTCAGTTGCCCAGGCTTGCAGCTCACTGTAGCCTCAACCCCATGAGCTCAGGCGATCCTTCTCCTTCAGTCCACTAAGTAGCTGGAACTGCAGGTGCATGCCACCACATCTGGTCAATTTTATTTATTTATTTGTTTGTTTGCTTGCTTCATTCATTCATTCATTCATTCATTATTCATTGTATAAACAAGATCGGTCTCGCTTTGTTGCCCAGGCTGATCTCAAGCAATCCTCCTGCCTTGGCCTCTCAAAGTCCTGGGATGACAGGCATGAGTCACTCTATCCAGACTGTTTTGTTTTATTTTGTTTTGCAATTTTGGCTCAGTTAGAATATGTTGCCAGAATTTTATAGCAATTTATCAGCAATAAAGGCTTCATTTCATTACAAGAGATTAAAAGAAGATAATATGCTATTGTGGGTTAAAGAACAGTCCACTTAACCTTTTTATTTTATACATGACAAGCCCAGAGAGATTAAAAGGTTTCTCAAGAGCAGCCTAGTGTCTGACTGGAATGAATGTATAGAAGTTACGATGATCCTAGTCCTTTGAGGATGTCTCAAATTGAGGATGAGGGTAAACCCTTCAGGTCTCCTCCCACTGTGGGGGCTTTTCTGTACTCCCAATAAATCCTGCCATAAAAAAATTGAGGATCAACTATATGTTATGATTATCAAATCACCCCTGGCTTTAATCTAATCTTAATTTTTACTAGAAATTTATGTATAGCTGCTGTAAGCAGTAAAAAGTTTTTGTATGTTAGAAAAATGACTAAATGAAAATAAAAATACAACTTGTCAAAATGTATTGGATGCAGAAAAGCAGTGCTTAGAGGAGCCATTACAACAATGAATGCATATATTAGAATAGAAAAGAAGAAAAATTTAAAATCAATAACCTGAGCTTCTACCTTAGAAAACCAAAGAACAAAGTAAATTCAGAGTAAGTAGAAAAAGAAAATAATAAGTATTAAATGAAATCAGAAAATCAATAGAGAAATTTAAAAATGGATTATTTGTAGATATCAACAAAATTGATAAGCCTCTAACCAGATGGCTAAGAAAAATAGAGATGAGAGAGAGAGAGTAAGAGAGAGACAGAGACAGAGAGATAGAGAAAGAGGGAGAGAATGCAATTTATTTATATCAGAAATGAAAATGGAAGAGCAGATTTCATTACAGATCTCATAGAAATTCAAATACTAGTAAAAGAATATTAAGGATGGCTATACGCCCACAAATTTGATTACCTAGATGAAATTAATCAAAACTGTCAAACTCACAGAAGAAGAAATAGATAATCTTAATAGGCATATATATTAGATACATTAAATAAACTATTAATAACCTTCTAATTATTAACCAGGCCTGCATGAGTTCACTGGTAAATTCTACTAAGCATTAAAGGAAGAAATAATATCAAATCTCCACAATATCTTTCAGAAGATAGGCATAAGAGGAATACTTTCTAACTCATCCTGTAATGTCCTGTAACACCAAAACCAAACAAACAGATCACAAGAAAAAAAAAAACCCAACAAATTACAAACCAGTATTTCCCATGAACATAGATGTAAAAATCTTCAACAAAATATTATCAAGTTGATTTCAACAATATAATAAAAATTGTACACCATGACCAAATGAGATTTACCCAAAATATGCAACACTGGTTCATCATTCAAAGGCTGGTTCATTATTCAGAAGTCAGTTAAGGTAATTCATTATGTCAACAGGCTAAAGACAAAAAAAAAAAAATCACACGATGATATCAATAGGTACAGAAAAATCACATAATCATGATAAAATCCAACACATATTCATAATAAAAACTCTTAGCAAACCAGGAGTGAGGGAAATTTCCTGAATTTGATAAAGAACATCTATAAGAAACTTACAGCTGTGATCATACTTAATGGTGAGAAACGCAAAGCTTTCTCATTAAAATCAGGAACAATGCAAGGATGTCCCCTGCCACCACTGCTTTTTAACATTATGCTCCAAGTCCTAGCTAATACAATAAAATGGAGGGGAGGGAGAGAGGGAGTGAGAGAGAGAAGGCAAACAGAATTTAGATCAGAAAGAAGAAAATAAAACTTTATTTGTTCACAAATGACATGATGATCTAGGTAGAAAGCCCAAAAGAATATGCAAAAAACTCTTGTACTAATAAGTGATTATAGCAAGTTGCAGAACACAAGGTTAATATATGAAACCCCATTGCTTTTCTGTATACCAACAATGAACAAGTATCATCTGAAATTAAAAACATACTGCAATTCATATTAGTACTCCAAAATAAAATATTAGGTAAAAATTGGACAAAATATACAATAAACTTAAGCTAGAGATGCTTCAAACTGTCATGAAAGACATTTAAAAAACTAAATAAATAGATATTCCATAGGATGTTTCAGTATTGTTGAAAGATCAGTTCTTACCAATGCAACTAAATCAAAATTTCAAAAAATTATTTTGTTGATACTGACAAGCTGTTCTCAAGTTCCTGTAAAGAAGCAAAACACACAGGATAGCCAACTTAATATTGAAGATGAATAAAGTCATAGGATGGGTTGTACTTAATTCCTGGACCTCCTATGAAGTGACAGAAATTATGATAGTGTGGTCATGGCAAAAGAATACACAAATAATAGAACACAATAGAGAGTCCTGATAGATCCACATAAATATATTCAAGTGATATTTGGCAAATAAATAAAGACAATAAAATGGAACAAAGATAACTTTTTTCATTTATTATTATTATTTTTTATTATAAAGATGTGGGGTACAATTCAGGGTTGAGTATACAAACATTGATTATGCAGGTACCCTTGGTGATGAGGTGTGCCCCGCCCTCCCCTAGCAGTTTCCCTCAACTGCCAATCCCACTCTCTCTCCCCTGAGTTTCCCATTACTGCCACTTTCTTATGGTATTATAATTGTTTAAAGTCCGCTTATGAGTGAGAACATATGGCACTCTGTTCTTTGTTTCTGTTATAGATCACCGAGTATGATCGACTCCAAATCCATCACTCACCATGCACATCAAAACCACACTGAGATACCGCCTAACCCCAGTAAGAATGGCCATCATTAATAAAACAAACAACAACAGACACTGGCGAGGATGTGGAGAAAAAAGAATGCTTCTACACTGCTGGTGGGAATGCAGACTAGTGCAACCTCTTTGGAAGACAGTGTGGCGATTTCTGAAAGAACTAGAAATTGACCTTCCATATGACCCAGCAATTCCCCTATTGGCAATATACCCGGAGGAACACAAATCATTCCATAAAAAAGAAACTTGCACATGTATGTTTGTTGTAGCTCCATTCACAATAGCAAAAACATGGAACCAACCATGTTGCCCATCAAATCTGGACTGAATAAAGAAAATGTGGTACATATACACAATGGAATATTATGCAGCCATAAAGAAGGACAAATACACGGACAAAGATATATTTTTAACAAATGGTGCTGGAAAAACAGGTCACCCACCCCACCTGTAAAAGAAATTAATAAATCTACACAGAGACTTTAAATCCTTCACAAAAATTAACTCAGAATGGATAATGGGCCTAAATGCAAAACAGAAAACAATAAAAACACCTAGAAGATAACATAGGAGAAAATCCAAATGACCTTTAAAGTTTGGTGATGGCTTGTCAGATTTGATACTCATGGCACAATCCATAGAACAAGTAGTTAATAAGCTTAACTTCACTACAATTAAAAATATATACATTTTGCTCTGGGAAAGACAATGTCCAGAGAATGAGAAAACAAGCCACAAACAGGGAAAGTGTATTTGCAAAACATACATTTGATAAAGGATGCTTCCAACATATACAAAGGACTCCTAAAACTTAACAATATGAAAACAAAAGAAACAATTAAAAGTAGACAAAAGCCCCAAACTAACATCTCACCTGGGAAGATATATAGATGACAAATAAGCATATGAAAATATTCTCAACATTATATGTCATCATGAAATTGAAAATTAAGGTGACAGTGACCTACATACCTATAGACTGGCAAAAGTCTAGGATGCCAACAACACCAAAAGCTGGCAGGATATGGAGCAACAGGAACTCTTCTTAATTTTTGGTAGGAATACAAAACAGTAAAGCCATTTTAAGACACATTTTGTCAATATCTTACAAAACTAAACATTCTCTTACCATATAGTCCAGCAACGGTGTACCTCAGTATTTAACCAAATGAATTGAAAGCTTATGTCCATAAAAAGCCTGCATATTAATGTTTAAAGCAACTTTGTTCAGAATTGCCAAATCTCAGAGACAATCAACATGTCCTTCGGAATGCGAGTAGATAAACAAACCATGGTACATCCAGGTAATAAAATATGACTCATTTCTAAATCAAACAAGCTATCAGTCCATGAAAAGGCACAAAGAAAACTTAATTGCATATTACTAAGTGAAAAAAGTCAATATGAAAAAAGGCTATATACTGTAGTATTCCAACTATAAGACATTATGAAAATGGCAAAATTACAGATGCCATAACAATATGGTGGCTACCAGGGATTCAAGGGGCAGGAGAGATGAACAGGTAGAGCACAGAGTACCCCTAGGACAGTAAAACTATTCTGAATGATACCACAGTGGTGGATACATGTCATTACACATTTGTCAAAGCCCATAGAATATACACCAAGAATGAATGCCAATGTAACATATGAAAACTTTGGGTGATGATGTCAACTTAAATTCATCAACTGTAACAAATTAACCACTCTGTTGTGAGATGTTAATAGTTCAGGAGGTTGCATATGTGCAGAGTCAGGTAATATACGTAAACTATGTATACTTTCCACTCAATTTTTCTGTGAATGTAAAACTTCTCTAAAAAATAAAGGCTAGGCTATTAATTTTTTCAAAAACATTGCACTTAAAGAAAATAGTTTGAACGCAGTATTGAAGTAATGCACATGCTGAGAAATGAGGGCAACTGTGCAAAACCAAAAAGTAGTTTGGGGTTAAGAAGTCAGATATTGGCCGGGCTCGGTGGCTCAGCCTGTAATCCCAGCACTTTGGGAGGCCGAGGTGAGTGGATTGCCTGAGCCTGTGGATTCGAGACCCACCTGGATCTCTACAATAAATCAAAAAATTAGCCGGGCATGGTAGCTTGTGCCTGTAGTTCCAGCTACTTGGAAGGCTGAGGTGGAAGGATCACAGGAGCCCAGCAGGTCGAGGCTGCGGTGGCCGGGAGCGGCCACTGCACTCCAGTCTGGGTGACAGAGTGAGACTACGACTCAAAAAAAAAAAAAAAGTCAGAAATCATATACTTAAAAAATCCAGTCGACTTTCTATGGACAGCATGGTTGGTTCCATGTTTTTGCTATTGTGAATAGTACTGCAGTAAACATGTTTGTGCAGGTATCTTTTTTGTACAATGATTTGAGATCTTCTGGATATATTCCCAGAAGGGGGATTGTTGAGTCATAAAGAAGGTCAATTTCAAGTTCTTTTAGCAATCACCACACTGTTTTCCATAGAGACTGAATTAGTTTGCATTCTGACCAGTGGTGTAGAAACGTTCCTTTTTCTTCGAATCTTCGCCAGCATATGTGGTTTTTTGTTTTATTAATAAGGACCATTCTTAGGAGTTAGGTGGTTTCTCAATGTGGTTTTGATTTGCATTTCTCTGATGATTTTAGTGAGGCTGAGCAATTTTTCATGTGTCTGTTGGCTGTTCATATGTCTTTTTAAAAAAAGAGGTCAGAAATCTTTTCAGAGTCACCTTGACATTGGATCTTTGGAGGTGAAGAGATATGACTTAAAACACTGAATATGAAGTAAATCTTGGCTTGACTTTAAGGTAAGAAAAAATATATAGTTTTTACACTATCTGCCCATTTTACCAATCTCTATGCTAGTCAGAATTTAAGTTGTTTTATGAAATGGGGTCAAATACACAGCAAAGCATTTGGACTAGATAAAAGTGGAACGGTTTGGTTCCACACTAGGTTCAGCCTTGCCACTTTCTTTTTATTTTTTATTTTTTGAGTTGGAGTCTCACTCTGTCACCCAGACTGGAGTGCAGTGGAACGCTCCCAACCACCGCAGCCTTGACCTGTTGGGCTCCAGTGATCCTTCCACCTCAGCTTTCCAAGTAGCTGGAACTACAGACGCGCGCTACCACACCCAGCTAATGTTTTTGATTTATTGTAGAGATGAGGTCTCGCCAAGTTGCCCAGGCGGGTCTCCAACTCATCCTTGACAAAGCCTCCAACAAAAACTACTGGGGAGAGGAAAACCTATTCATTAAACGGTGCTGGGGAAACTGGCTGACCACATGCAGAAGACAAACAAGACCCCTACCTATCATCATATACAAAAATTAACTCTAAATGGATCAAAGATCTAAATGTAAAACCTCAAACTATAAGAATCTTAGAAAACGCAGGAGACACCCTTATGGAAATCGGAACTACCCTTGCCACTTTCAGTTTGAACTCTGCAATTCGTCCAAGGGTTTACCTGCCTCCAATTTGCCCCTCCTCATGAAGCCACCTTTACATAAATCCACCTTTGTTCTTCTGCCAATCATACCTTTCTAAGTACAGATCACTCTCCTTTGCTTCTTACTACAGACTGGCAAACACAGCTGAGGCGGCCTGAACTGGGATTAACGTCTTGTCACTTGCCTGGCAGAGGTTAAGAATCCCCTCACAAATCCAGGATTTGGAAGGAAACCCTCATCTCAGTTCAGGAAGTACTTTAGTGAGAAATATGACTGAAAGAAGCAATGGGAATTTCACTCATTCAAATTCGTATGAATGGTCACTAGAAGTATTTCCTTTCACCACATGTTGCTCACAGGACCATGTGTAATTCTTTTCCTCCCAGTAGTTATGGTTAGATGCTTCCACTTTGACAGACATGTACACATTTGTGTGATGATGACTCATTCTCCTCACCCTTTTGTCTGTGATTGTATTATGATCAGGTTTGTTCTTCCTGTTCCCCCATCTTCCTGCCTCTTTGCCCATCAGCAATCCTTTTTACACATCGTTGCTATTTGCCTCTTCTTATGAGATTATGTAAAAATCTAAGTTTAGGGTTTACTTTTCTCCATTTTCCTTTCTCTTTCCCATGGGCTTCACTGCAGAAAACCACAACCTCTGCCTGATGTATTCTTCGTTTCATTCCCATATCTCTATTTCCTCTTTTTGCATTATTATTTTTTTAAGTAACTTAGAATTTTTGGATACCACAAAGAAAATTCTTATAGATGCAGAGAGAGAATACATACCACAGTACATTCATAATTCCTTGAATATAAGGAGAAATTATCATCGGGGCCGGGGGGAAGGCAGGGAATCACCGTAGTTTCAGTTTTGTGCCTTTTTCTCTCATTCATAAAAGAACAGTGAAGGAGGAAGATGAAGGACAGTGGGAACAATGGGGACACTTGGACGAAGCCCTGTCTGAGGAAATATAGTATTTCTAGAGGATAACATGGGAGGTCTGAAATAAACCTGGGATCCTTGGCTCTGGACAGCTCAGGAGGCCTTGATGAAATAAAGGCTTTGGGGCTTACGTACGCTTTTGGAGGTGAGGAGCCAACAGTGATTTATATGCATATACATTATTGGGTTTTTATTTGTTCATGACCTTGAAATTCCTATTCTTATTTTTCATCAAATATTTGTGATTCCTCAGTGTAAGTTTTTGTATCTAGGGGGTTTCCATAAGTTTATTGCCCAGGGAAGGACCCTGAAGGGTATGTTTGATTTATTCCCAATTTCCTGCTTTTTGAGGATAAAGTACTCTATAAACCAATAGAAACATATTACAACTTTATTTGCAACCCGACTTGAACAAGCCATTGGGGGAAAAAAATTGTTTTTTAAGCAATCTTAAAAATGTGTGTGTGGACAGTATATGAGATGATATTGAAAAATGTTTGATATCGTTGTATAATAATGGCAAGATGGTGATTTTTTAAATGTCACCATCTTGCCATTATTATACAATGGTATCAGAGATCATAATAAAGTATTTATAGATGAAATGCATGGTGCTCTTTTCAATAACATGCTTTAAAATTCTCCAGCCCCTCCAAAGCTGAAGTAGAGGAGTATGTGGAACTGAAAAAATAAAAGACTATTGTTGGATTATTGATCATTTTTGATTATGACTGGTAGGGATGCATTTTCTCAACTTCTTGTGTTTGAAAATTTCCAAATATAAAGTAAAAAAAAAATTATCCAAAGTAGTCAAAAAATTAAACACACAATAAAAATAAATGTTGGCAACCAGATGAACATTAAAAATGTGAAATTAAACTATTGTCTTTGAAATGCTTTCTAAAGTGATACATATATACAAATGTTTCAGATTCATTTAGAATAAAGGGAAAATACAATCTTGAAAGCTTCATAAAATTTAGCTATTCAGAATTAAGGCCCTAAAAAACATTGTAATAATCATGATGTGTAGAGGCAATTACTGAGTCTTTAGAAATTAAGTAGTCTTTCCCTCACATACTTCCAATGTTCAGTCACATTTAATAAGAATCTTTATGTGTTTATTTACATAGAGCAATTGAATGTTAGACCAGAAGAGAACCCTAGAAATAACTTTTCTCACCTATGGTCCATGGAGTGCTATTGTGAGCTACAAGTACAAATGTTCAAGTCCCCAGATAAATGAGTAAATTAACAATATATTCTAATTTCAAACTGAACAACAAACTGATCCTTGATTTGGAAACCATGCCCTTTTATGCAACAAATCATAACTAAACTAATACTTACCAATGGCTTATACTTAAACAATTCTATCTAAGGAGTTCAAAGTAATCAAACACATTATTTTACCCTCCAAAACTTCCAAACCATGAAAATCTTAGAATTTATATCACTGTTTTACTATCAACCAGTCTACGGAATTAATTATGAGTTTAATAAAACTACCTTAATACTAGGAATACACATAATTTAGTTCTAAATAGAGGCCATTATCTAAGTCAGACAGGTCTCCTGTCTAACGTGGAACTGTTCAAAAACACAAGTTGGTGAACTACTACCTGCAAGCCAAATCTGACCCATTGTCTCTTTGTACAGGCAAAGTTTTAATGGAACACAAAGACATGCATTGACGTATGTGCTGTCACTGACCGCTTTAACACTACAACGACAGAGCTGAGTAGTATTAGATTCCGTAGAGTTCAAAAGTCTAATAATCCTGTTTTACTCTTTAGAGAGAATATCTGCCAAACTCTGTATTAAAGCATGACTCTCAGCAGATTGCCAGTGGCATAGGTGATTCCCAAAATAACCATGCTATTACAGAAATACAGAGAAATATTAGTTGAGTTGCATAAACATGAGAATAATAGTCATATTTATGTATGATTTAGTTTGGATTTGTCCCCCTCCAAAACTCATGTTGAAATTTGACCCTCAGTGATGGAGGTGGGGCCTGGTGGGAGGTATTTGGGTCATGGAGGTGGCTATCTCTCATCAGTGTCTTGGTACCATCCTCCTGGTAAAGCATAACTTCTTGTTCTATTAATTCCCTTGATGGTTGATTATTAAAAAGAATCTCTCTTGTTCCCACTCTTTCCATGACATCCCCTCACCTTTCACCGATTGAAATGTTCCAGAGGCTCTCAACAGATGCAGATGCTGGTGCCATGCTTTGTGTACAGTCTGCAGAACCATAAGCCAAATAAACTTATTTTCTTGACAAATTAGCCAGCCTTAGGTATCCCTTAATGGCAATGAAAGACAGACTAAGACAATGCACATACATAATGGCAATTCTATTTGTATATCTTGTAGAACATTTTTTAGTTTTTCTTTTACTACCCAGAATAAATAACCCTGGCAACTTAATAACAATGACTATTTCTATGAAAAAAATATCTCTATCACCCCATGATTTTCACTGTAACATCGGCAATGAGGTTTTTGGCTGTGTTACAGAGAAAGATAAATAAGATCCATAAATCCTTAAATTCTCAATCAGGAGCCTGCTATTGTCATAGCTATTTTGTTTCTGGGGCCCCAAAAGAAGGGAGGGGAGGTGGGAGAGAGGGAAGAAAAGAGAGAAGGAGAAATTTCTTAAGGACATTGTTTAATCCTAGATGGGCTAAAAAATTTGATGTCTGAAGCTTGATATCTCCTTAATTTCTTTCTCCTGGTCATGTAATAACTCTTCATGTAAAATCTTAAAATATTATGCTTTGTTTACTACAGTCCTCCCTGAACTTCATTTAGAAATAACAAAAAGGTCAAACAAAACTGGAGATATATTTGTTATAGATTTGTTTGCCCAAAGAAATGGAAGAACTCCAATGATCACAATATTTATGATACCCAATTTTTAAGTGCCAACCCTAAACCACTTAGATAGCTTGAGATTTTAATAACATTATGGTGGTCACAAGATACATGGCCAGCTTAGGATGGCCTCGATATCCCACGAAGAGTATGACTTTATTGTAGCAGAGACTTGACTAATTTGGGCACTTATGTTTCTTGAGAAAGTTTGCTATATTAATTCATCGAGTTGGAAATATTCTGCTAAGGAAGACAAAACTTCTTCTGGAGATAAACAGTTAGTAAAATCTTGTGCATTAGAACAAGATTTATACAAAGAATTTCACAGTTCCATATACAAAGGTTTGTTGTTTTTTCTAAAACTGTAAAAGTGAGCCACAATATCTTCCATGTTGGCAGAAGTATTTAAGTTGGTATTACATGGAGTTCTTTGTCAATGAATTGATATTAAGACTGCAGTGGTCATCAGTTTCTGTGTGGTTAACAAAAGAATGACAGAAGTCTTGTTATATGAGTCACAGGAGCTAACCAGGAAAGGAGTTGATACATTAAATCTCATTACAGATTTACGTGGAAAACATATATGTATTAATTGTACTGATAGTATACCTTGTACTCTTTGAAATAAGTTGAAAGTTGCTATCTGTAGAAAGAGATATATTAAAACTGTACATGGTGCTGTCCTGAATTTTTGGCAAATTTCTTAACTACTAAATTAAGGATTTTATGACTGCAATTACTAGTAAACTTTATGAGAAAATATATACTCCTTATTTTACCACTTGAATTTTATTTGTAAAAAAAAATAAAAAAAAATACAATCAGACATCCAACTTAATTTATTTTCCAACAGAAGTGAAGCGAATTTCCCAGGTGACCAGGTATCAACTCCCATTTTAAAAACGTGCTTTAAAAAAATCAGTTAGGTTGCTTAGCAAACAAAATTGTAATGTTGTTGATACAATAAAAAGATAAAGTTTATCTATTGCTTAGCCTATATGGCAGATGTATTCTATGTCAGCAAAACATGTGTACGGAAGCACAACATGTGTAGGTAAGAAATTGACTTTATTTTTTGAAAATACACACACACACACACACACACACACACACACACACACACACACACACACATGGGCTGCCAAAAATGCATACACATTTTAGGAGATGTTATCTATGTATTACTTTTACTTTCCCATAATCAGAAGTGTCTGGACACTGATGGTAACCACTTTGAGCACCTCTTGTAATTGTAGAAGTCAAACGTGACTTACGTTTCTCTTTTGTTTTTGTTATATACTTATGACAATTTTAGTATAGTTTTTTTCCTTTCTTAAAATGTGTATACAGAAAGAGAGAGAGATAACATGAATACAGAGAGAGCGAGAGAGAGAGAGAGGGAGAGAGAGAGAGAGACTGACTCACTCTGTATCAGCCCACGCTGGCTTGCAGTCTCAACCTCCTGGAATCAAGTGAACTTCCCATCTCAGTCACCTGAGTAGCTGGGACTATGAGAGCATGCTGCCATGCCCAGCTAATTTATTTATTTTTTGTAGAAATGAAGTCTCACTATGTTGCCCAGGCTGGTCTTGAACTCCTGAGCTCAAGCCATCCTCCCACCTCAGCCTCCCAAAGTGCTGGGATTACAGAAAAGAGGTACCACTTCCGACCAGAAAATACATTTTAATGTACGTATTTTATTTATTATTGTGACAATGAATACATACTGGATTAATTTCTTCTTAATCTATATTTTATCATTAATAGTAACTTGATGAAAGATTCTCACTTAATATATGAAAGATGAGACACTGGCCAAATCAAAATAAAGTTCAAGACAATAAAATTTTGAATTTTTTTGCATGCTCAGCTAGCATAGTTTCAACAAATGGTATAAACAGTGCTACAGATCCTTGTGTATTTAAAAATTCATATTTGTGTAAGATGTTTAATATGCTGTTGCACATTTTAAAATGTCCAGAAACAATTTAGACTTGAATTATAGCATGTTAAGAACTACCTATTAAACATGATTAACCTTATTAATAAAATCCATAGAAGTTCACTAAGCAAATAGGCATTTTAAAAGTATAATTTTTTCTAATATTCTGAAATAAAAATCAAATGTGTTCTTATCTTTCATTCTGTAGTTATATATGTTATAAAATATTTGTCAGTGAATTTTGATAATTAAATGTTTATAATTCACTACAATATTAAGAATATTATTTTAGAACCTGAACAATCTAAAACTGATATTGAATCTCATAAAGCCTTCTCTATTTGGAAGAAGTATGATACATATACTCTATAAGGGGAAAGGATACATTTTTCCTGAGGTATGTTTGTGGCTATTGCTTTCCATGGATTTATTTTTGTGGTATACGATTACTAACATATCATTATTTATTCTGTCATTTATCACAATCCACAAAACATTCAAGCAACCACAACCTTCTAATGACTAGCCTGATTGTTAGACATCACAGAATGAATCAGCTAATTTTATTACAAAGTGAAATATAAAAATAGCAAAGAGCAAAATGGCTCGATTTTCAGGAAACAAGTGATAAGACTATTTCATGATAGTAATGTTATACAAAATGTTATTCCGATAATGCCAAGGAATGACATATGGATTAAACATAGGTGGTGCTATTAAGCTAAAATTTTAAATAAGTTTCCATGCAACCTGCCAAGCTGCTCAGAATACTAAAAAATGGAGCACAACATATAGATAGTAAGGTCTGCCCACAGTCTAAAAATTTCATGTTATCCATTGGTATAAAACTCTTCCTCCACCAAAGTGTTTGCCATCACTGTCATGTAGCTGTGATATTGATTGATTGGGTTTACACCTCCTTTTCCTTCTCTTCCCACCTTTTTGGTGACAGTGTTAATGAATTGTATGGTGGCTGGAAATGAACAGTCAAATCCTGGCAGCTGGAATGTGAAGGAGAAGTGAGGGGCAAGAAGCTATGCAGTATTAAGTCATCATGTTTTTATTAATTAAGAAACGAATGTAATGAGCTTTTGCTTCATTGGGAACATACTCAATTTTCATTTTCTGGATACTATGCTTCGTGTATTTGGCACAGGAAAAAAAATTCAGCCTGACAGAAACAATTCTGTTAACACTTTACCTGTCTAAGCATAACCCATTAATCTTAACATTTAACTGAAGAGAGTATGTTACAGGAAAAGTTGTTTATGGGTTCCAGAAATCTTTATTAAAGAACTGTCACAGTCTCAGTTCTGGTGTCCAAAGTAGAATTTCTTTAGGCACTGACTACATTTTTTTTTTGGCAGAGCATGATAGGCAGATGTCAGGTCTACCTCTGATTCCTGTAACTGGAAAGATAATGTGTAAGAATACTGCTTTCAGCCGGGCTCGGTGGCTCAGCCTGTAATCCCGTGCCTTTGGGAGGCTGAGGTGAGTGGATTGTCTGAGCCTGCGGGTTTGAGACCCACCTGGGCAGCGAGACCTCATCTCTACAATAAATCAAAAAATCAGCAGGGCATGGTAGCATGCGCCTGTAATTCCGGCTACTTGGAAGGCTGAGGCGGAAGTATCACCAGAGCCTGTGGTATGTAAGAATTGAAGAATGTCTAGCCTATAGAATTTAAGAACAACATCAATTTAATAGAATTGTGTCTGGGCCAAATTTGACCAAGTGGTTCCTAGTAAAATAAAAATTAATTTTCTCCCCACTACCACCATCCCCTTCCCTCTCCAGAACTGCTTTCTCAAGAATACTGAGATGTATTTAAATTATTTGGTCTTCAAGGCTGCCCACTCTCACCCCTCTTGTTCAATATTGTGTTGGAAGTCCTAGCTCGAGCAATTAAACAAGAGAAGGACATCGGGAGTATCCAAATAGGAAAAGAGAAAGTCAAGTTATCCCTCTTTGCTGATGATATGATCCTATACCTTGAAAATCCTAAAGAATCTGTCAAAATCCTGCTTGCACTGATAAAGGATATTGGGGAAGTCTCAGGGTACAAAATAAATGTGCAAAAGACAGTTGCATTCCTATACACCAACAACAAGCGGGCAGAGACCCAAATAAAAAGCGCAATTCCACTCACAATAGCCACCAAAAAAATGAAATACCTTGGCATCTTTCTAACCAGAGAAGCGAAAGACCTTTACAATGAGAATTACAAAACACTGCTCAGAGAAACCCAAGAAGACACAAACAAATGGAAAAATATCCCATGCTCATGATTAGGAAGAATCCACATTGTTAAGATGTCCATCCTCCCGTAATCTACAGATTCAAAGCAATACCCATTAAGTTACCAACATCATTCTTCTCAGACCTGGAAATGACAATACAGAAATTTATATGGAAACATAAACGACCACGAATAGCCAAAACAAACAAAGCAGGAGGTATCACACTTCCAGACTTCAAACTTTACTATAAGACTACAGTAATCAAAACAGCCTGGTATTGGTACAAGAACAGGCACATAGACCAATGGAACAGGATAGAGAGTCCAGA
>NW_007246493.1:217538-249755 GCF_000164805.1 Carlito syrichta
TGACAAAGCCTCCAACAACAACCACTGGGGAGAGGAGAACCTGTTCAGTAAAATGGTGCTGGGAAAACTGGCTGACCACATGCAGAAGATTGAAACAGGACCCCTACCTATCACCATACATAAAAACTCACTCTAAATGGATCAAAGACCTAAACGTGAAACCTCAAACCATAAGAATCTTAGAAAGCGCAGAAGACACCCTTATGGAGATTGGAACTGGGAATCAATTCCTATTCAGAACCCTAAAGGCCAATACCTTAAGAAATTAGATAGACAAGTGGGACCTCATCAAATTAACAAGCTTCTGCAAAGCAAAAGAAACCATCAAGAGAGCAGGGAGACAGCCCACAGAATGGCAAAATATATTTGCCAACTGTATATCTGACAAAGGCCTAACATCTAAGATCTACAAGGAACTCAAACACGCAGAAAAGAAAAAAACAGCCCCTTTAAAAAGTGGGCAAAAGACATGAATAGACAATTTTCAAAAGAAGATATATACAGGCAGCCAACAGACACATGAAAAAGTCCTCAGCCTCACTCATCATCAGAGAAACACAAATCAAAACCACATTGAGATACCACCTAACCCCTGTAAGAATGGCCATCATTAATAAAATAAACAACAACAGATGCTGGCGAGGATGTGGAGAAAAAGGAACGCTTCTACACTGCTGGTGAGAATGCAGACTAGTACAACCTCTTTGGAAGACAGTGTGGCAATTTCTGAAAGAACCAGATATTGACCTTCCATATGACCCAGCAATTTCCCTGTTGGGAATATACCCGGAGGAACTCAAATTATTCTGCAAAAAAGATACCTGCATACGTATGTCTGTTGCAGCTCTATTCACAATAACAAAAACATGGAACCAACTATGTTGCCCATCGAAGCTGGACTGGATTTAAAAAAATGAGGTACATATACACCATGGAATATTATGCAGCCATAAAGAAGGACAAATATATGGACTTTGCAGCAAATTGGATGGATTTGGAGTCAATCGTACTCAGTGATTTATCACAGAAACAAAGAACTGAGTTCCATATGTTCTCACTCATAAGGTGACCTTGAACAATTATAATGCTATAAGAAAGCAACTGGCAGTGGTGGAAAACTGTCAGGGGAGGGGGTTGGAACTGGCAGTTGAGGGAAACTGCTAAGGGAGGGAGGGGCATACCTCATCAACAAGGGTACATGCATGATCAATGTTTATTACCTAACCCTGAATTGTACCCCACATCCTTATAATAAATAAATAAATTAAAATAAACAAACAAACAAATAAATAAATAACTTGGTCTTACTATTTCCTCACCTGTTATTATTTCTGGAGATCTCTTCTTATTTTGACTTTCCCAGTTTCTACTTATCTGACAGACGACTGTTCACTCCCACTGATACTCTGACATTTAGTGATCTACTTGTTCAATTCTTCTTCTTGTCTTGTCCCAGAAGCTGCCACTGACATCCTGGAAAGTGTTACCTTCTTTGTGGTTGTTTCCATCATTCCACTAGGTGGTCCTTATCCTTGGCCTAATGTGAGTATTTATAATCAATGATGATATGATTACCTATCATTCTAGCCAATTATAATCAGTCTATTACATCCTATCTGATCAGTTGAGGTCTCAATTACCACTGCTTCTTAAAAGTCACTGTGATGAACAACATGCCTGTCTTGTACTATTTGTCTTCTTGCTCCTGTCAATTTGCTGCATAGTGGGCAGAGTTCACTGAGTTTGGGACCACATAAGAAGATGAACACTAGAGATGCCATGAGGCTGTCAGCGAATAAATCCATCAAAGTTATAGTCGATGGTGTTGAGGGTGGAAAATAGAAATACTTAAATGACTACTTCCATCTGGAAAAACTTCATATGAAAGAGATAAGCAACTCGGAATGGGCCATAGTCATAAGACTGGACAGAGTTAGAAAGGTGTGGTCATTATAATCTCAAATAGCCAGAGTGCAGTAAGCAAGGAAGCATGTCTAGGTAAAGCAAAACTGAACCCCTCAGCAAACTAGGATCCTTAAGCATCAGACCCAGAGGGAAGATTCAAGAAAAGATATTAAAAGCCCCAAGGGAATATCCCAAGATAGTTGCTGCACTAAAAATGTCATCACCTTGTTGGAGAAAATCTTTGTTTCTCATCATCCCCAAAGGTGTATGTATAAAAGATCATTTTTATCTGGGGTTACCATGGTGTCCAGAGGGTTCCTTTGTCCCATGGGCCTACTAGATCAAAAAGTATGTATACAATCCCGATTTAACAAAGAAAGATTTCCCAAATCATAAAGGGCTCTATATTCAGTAATCTCATCTGATCCTGAGTTGAGAGAATAGAGACATTTACTGGTAATTTTCCCCATGGTTTTCCCAGACTACTCAGCAAACTTCTAATTACAGTCTTATTCCCACGGACATGATAACATCAGGAAAAATAAGGTATAGTGCATTTAGTAATCTCGACTGGTTAACTCTAAAGATATAATTATTAGTAAATGTTTTGCTACATTATTTACATCTGGTAGAACTGAATTTACATGAAGTAGAAAATATATTCTCTTTCATCTAGGATTTATGATGGGATGAAAACTTTACTGAGAATCGGTCTTAACATGAGCAAAATAACAATTGTTCTTATGTAGATTTCTCCTCATTATTTAACACATTTTACTTAATTTAGAACAATTGGCTTTGAATTTGTTTTAAATAAATTATCCATAACAATATATTGCAAGAACATAAGAGGGGGACCAAAAAAAGAAAAAAATCCAGAATTACCTTTTAGAAGGTAAGCCTTTTGTAGTACACTCGGAGTTCGTTCCTCTGGATCAAACGTCAACCAAAGTTTTTATCTGAAATTTTTGAGAAGGTTGTGTGACAATTTGCAGAAGAAACATCCCAAGTTGTGACAAACAAGTGACTGGTTCTTCTACCATAACAATGTACCAGCCCACATCATGCTGAATAATCAGCAGTTTTTGACCAAAAACAGTGCAACCCATGTGCCCGACCCTCCCTTTTCACCAATTTCATCCTGAGTGACTTTTTGTTTGTTTCCCCCATGAACAAAGTCCTCAAAGGGAAATGTTTTGCTGATGTGAAAGAGGAGGAACAAAAACTGGCAGAAGCTCTAAAAAGCATCAAAGTTGACGAGTTCAAAAACTGTTTTGAGCAGCGGAAAAAGCATGTCGATAGATATACTGCATCAAACAGTGAGTACTTTGAGGGTGACAAGTTTAAACATGTAAGATAAATTCACAATTTTTAATAAATAGATTTCCATTTTGGGGGTCTCTCCTCATAAAAGGGGCTCTTTCTGGCGTTGTGATCCGGCAACACTGTGGGCAGAATCACAGGATCTATAACAGAATCAGCAGGCTTCCGGTTCCTACTCAGATCCTTTATTCAAATAAAGTAGGAGAGATAATAATATTTTGCATATCATGAATAATCTGAAAACATCCATGTCAGGAATGGGTATCCCTTAAGATCTATCATTATTGTCTGAAGGTAGAGGAAGATTGTTTATCACATACCCAAATGTTCACTTGAACACCGTATTCTTGATTTTACCAACATTACTGTCTAGCCTGAAGTGGTGTTCATATATTTACACCCCACTGAATATAAGAAACATCCACACCATGTTTCAAAGTTGATTTCATAAGTATATATGCTCTTACCTGCATTAGGCAATGTTTTTGCCAAATATTAAGACAACAGCCTGTATGCTGGACATTTTCCTTCTGTTCAGAATCATGTTTTCAAAGGTTAACAGCTTTGTTCAAGGTATCAACCCAAGAAGGTCCTCACTAAACCTGATGAAGTGCTTTAGAGCACAGAATGCTTGGTTATGAGAATAAAAAATCTCCATAGAACAGAAGTTGAATATTGAGGGTTGCTTTCCAACGAGAACTTCAGAAAAAAGTTGACTGAAAGGAGTAGATATACTTGGAAACCATTAAGACCTTTTGGATTCAGTATTATGAAAGTTTCAGAGATTTGTTCTTTTAAATGCCCAGCAAAATCTGCTTTGATACATAAAATTCAGTGAAAAATTTTAACTACACAACTAATTTCTTAAAGATGAGAGTTCCTGGATATCAAGCTCAATTTATCTCTTGATTTTAAAAAAATGCCTGTGCTTCCTCTTTGGAAGAGAGGCATTTGACCTCACAGTCAGAGCTTTTCACTTGGGGATATTTCAATTTAAAACTGTCCCATACATGGCTCCAAAACCCACCCCTTCAACTCCCGTCTGTGAGAGCAACGTATCACTGGTATTTAAGGCAAATCTCATATTATATCATAAAGTCATTTTTTATATCACATAAATGTTAGCACCTTCCTCTCTTGGTCACTATGCTAGGAACTTCTATTAATTGGTCAGTGTCCTTCTTTGCACGTATTGTATCATATTGTTAACCAAAAGTGGTCTTATGATTAATGGAAGTATCATCAGTTTTTTGTTAGAACTGTTACCAAAGTTCATTTTAGAAAGTGTCACTTAGGCAATGATGATTAAGCTTAACAGATATACATGTCCATATTTGAAGTGACAATTTCTCCAACGTCTTCCCCGAATCTCAGCTTTCTTATCTGGAATAGGAACTTGTATGTAAAGTGCCAGAAACAAAGTAAGTCTACCCAGAAACTATTATCATCAACCCTGTATTATCCTTACTCCTTAATTCAAGAAAAACGGATGACAGATTTTAAGCATAAATTTTCAGAGAACATAATTTTTAAGAATGATCCCAAATTTGCAAATTATTAAAGGGTACACATTTTAGGTCTCCATTTACAGCTCCCAATGTTGCCACTGATTATAATTTGAATTCTTGCCAGTATATTGATATCAAAGATCTTATTTTTATTTTTCTTTGAAATAAACAGTATTTTTTTTTTTTTGAGTTGGAGTCTCACTCTGTCACCCAGACTGGAGTGCAGTGGCCGCTCCTGGCCACCGCAGCCTCGACCTACTGGGCTCTGGCGATTCTTCTGTCAGCCTGCTGAGTAGCCGGAATTACAGGTACGCGCTACTACGCCTGGCTAATTTTTGATTTATTGTAGAGATGAGGTCTCGCCAAGTTGCCCAGGTGGGTCTCGAACCCACGGGCTCAGGCAATTCACTCACCTCAGCCTCCCAAGGCGCGGGATTACAGGCTGAGCCACCAAGCCCGGCTCAAACAGTATTTCTTAATCTGAAAAAGCATACTTTATTTTAAGACAGTCAGTACCCTGCCCAAAACTATTCCAATTAAAATGAGATTAGTTAATTAGAACTATTTAAATTCTAATTGGTAGGAATTCAGATATACAAAGTCATTTATATGAGGTTATAAGAAACAAGATACCTAAAGTTATTTTTTTCTGAGTATAATACAAAATTGGACGAGTTTTATTTCTCCCAAATTAAATCCAAGTTTCCTCAGGGCAATAGAGTCTACGATATCTGTAGGAAAATTGGTTGACTTTTCATTTTAATAATTTTTTTCATTGGTGTTTACCTACATGCAATTTCTGAAATTTAAAGTCAATGAAATCATTTATATTCAAATACATTTAGCAAGGGGAAATTTGCAGTAGCGAAATTTTAATTTTTATTTCCTTGTAGGCTAATGGACAAGGAAGATTTGATAAGAGAATGATGGGAGTAAAATATTATACTTTTATTAACATGCAACAGAACTGGAAGGTTTTTTTGTTGTTGTTTCCTCCTAATTAGATATTGTCAGTTTGGTAGACAAGTTAAGTTTAGAGTGTGTCCCTCTGCAGAGTAGGAGTGTGAAATGAATGTGCAATTTCAAGGAAATGTAATATAATTAGAAAACCCTTAGTGAATTGTTGACATCAGGAAATGCATTAAAAACCCAGTCACGGCCCTTTTAAAAAATCAAATTCCATTAAATAGAAACCCTGAGAAAATCAGTGAACTCAGTCACAGAGGTGAAAGAAGGAGAAGGAGGTGGCCAATACTTCTCAGCCTTCATGCTCAGCTCACGATGATTTGCTTCAGGAGTGGTAACCCTGGTGACATGAAATTGAAAGTCAGACATGCCTGCATATACTGCTTCTCACTGTGCTTTATTCAACAAGTAATGGTAGTTGCACAACCAGGAGTCCTGCCTGTGGGTGGATTACCAGCAGGAAGTTAACAACTACTGAGTGTAAAGAATCCAACCCTGTGAACACAAATGACTGAGACAAAACTCAGATGATCCCACTCCTCAAAGACCAAGTCTTCCTAATGAGAAGCAAAGCCACGGTGGAGCACTCATTGCCTCTGTGATTTCATCCTCAACTACTCTTCCACATCCTCATTCCATACCAGCAACATTGGTTCTCTATTCCTAAAACCCACCAGACAAGTTTGTGCCCCAGGGCCTTTGCATGTATTTCTCCCTTTTGCCTGGAAGGCTCCTCTCCAAGATAGTCACATGGCTTGCTCTGTGGTCTTTTACCTCAGGTTTCTGCTCATATGTAACCTCATTGGCTTGACCTTTCTTGACTATGTCACTAAAAATTGAACCATCCTTTGTCCTGTTTTGTCCTTTCTTGCTTCTTTTTTCTCCGTGGTACCTAGCATATCTTACATACTATATATGTTGCTTGTTTTGGGTTTGTTTATTGAATGTTTTCTCTCATCAGAAATAAAGCTCTATTTTGGCATAAAGATGCAGAAGAGTACCTGGAACGAACTAAGTGTTCAGTAAGTATTTTAGTAATATTGATTGCCTAAATATTTACTGCCCACTTGAATACAATTGTTTTGATCTCTGCTGAGACCTTGATCTCATCCCCATACTTTATCCTAATTACTGTGGAAGTTTCTGCTTCTTCTGGGGAAGGCATTGGCAATCAGTAGGATGCAGACTGCTTCCTGGGATCTTTTGGACTGCCTAATGACTCCCCTCTCTTCCCACTTTTCTTTCTCTTTCTTAGATAATTTGTCTACCTGACAGATCAAAGTGCCACGCTCTGACCTTCACTCTAAGAGATTCAATATCCTACCTGCATTTGGGGCAGAGTGAGGCAGCTGAATGTGGTTTTCCACAGGAATAGCTCCAACAGGAACCTGCTGACCAGGATGAACCAGATCTAAACTAAGAAATGTATGCTTAAATCTCTCTGCCTTTGATCATTCTTTTGGTATTTTTAATTTTTGTTTATTTTTTACCTTCTTAAGTCTCCTCTACTTTTTTCGCTAAAGGTTAAATCATTCACTTATTTAAAATAAATTCTCATTGCTTGTTATATTTTAATTATTTAAACGTCATTTTTTGACAATTTTTCTTACTTTATAAAACAAAGTTTATATTTTTACCTCTTACCATTTTTATGTAGTTAGAGTTACACCTGAATGCAACTTTTTTTTTTTTTTTTTTTTAGAGTCTCACTCTGTTGCACAGACTGGAGTGCAGTGGCCACTCCCAGCCACCGCAGCCTCGACCTGCTGGGCTCCGGCGATCCTTTCACCTCAGCCTTCCAAGTAGCTGGAACTATAGGCACGCGCTACCATGCCCGGCTAGTTTTTGATTTATTGTAGAGATGAGGTCTCACCAAGTTGCCCAGGTGGGTCTCAAACCCGCGGGCTCAGGCAATCCACTCCCCTCAGCCTCCCAAGGCACGGGATTACAGGCTGAGCCACCAAGCCCGGCTTGAATGCAACTTTTAAAATGTTCACTCTTCCTCATGGGTTTTTCTTTTCCTTTTCTTTCTTTCTTTCTTTTTTTTTTTTGGCATCTCGTTTAATTATTTTTAAATTTTATTAGACCTGAGTGTCTCTTCTTCTTTGAATCCTTTCTATAAACACTTACTGTATTTAAATATCTTATTATGAAATGCTACATTTTTATTTTCTCCTTCCATTTTTTACATATGTAACTTTAACCCTTTCAAACTTGTACATTTTTTTATTCTTCTATAATAATCTTATTTTCACTATTCTCTCCTTCTCTTTTGCCTATTTCATGATTTTTATGAAAACTTGATACAGGTTAACAAGAAGTTCAGATGCAAAAATTGAAGCATTAGTCAAAACCAAAAGTGTGCAAAAATATAGTAAGAGGATTTCCCATGCCACATCGCCATTCCTGTGCCCCAACTCTCTGCCTATTCTGTTACTATCTTTGTTCCAGCAGAAAGAAATGATGTTCTCCGCCAAAAATCTGGAGACTTATGAGTTAATTATCCCAACTGACGCATGTACCTTCCACTTACACTCTCCCACCACACACACACACACACACACACACACACACACACATGCACAGAGAAAGAGAGAGAGATGTTAATATCCTTGGATGGCATTATGGCATTGCATGCTCATACCATCATATTCCATGTTATATCAGAAAAGCATATTTTCTAACTCATGGTCTCTGATAGAGATAATAAAAGCATTTTAAGCAAACCATGTAAATAATGTCATAAGGTAGAAAGGGATATAACGAGTACGGTCACATCAAGTAAAAGACCTTTAATTGCCTTACTTGGAGGCAAGATCCAATGGGGTTGCAGCTCCCAATAGACATCCAGGGAAGGAGGACTGGGAGAGATTTCTCGTCCACATATCTTGTGCTAGTTTTACAGTAGCCTAGTTTCAGCATGCTTTCAGCCTCTCTTTCTCCTCACCATTAGGACAAAGATACATCTCTTTTAGATTGAAGGATAAATTGGGACCAGGTGCGCTCCTTTCTGTGTGGTTCCTTTATCTTCACAGGTGCAAGTGTGTGCCTCAGACCAGCCTAGACCTTACAACATGTGAAGAGCTGACTGGCTCAAGGAGCCATAAGGTACAGGGGAGACTTGCCTTCTAAGACCATTTTCGGGTTCCTACAAGAGGACAAAAAATTATTTTGGAGAGAAGTGATTCCTTACAGGCGCTGTAATAAAAATGTAGATTGAAGTCATCTTAATGTATTCAATATTGTCATTTTGACCTGCCGGATGTCCTATTCAGTCTCTTTTCCCTGACTTGGGGGCTTGCATGGAGTTTCCCCTAATTATTGCACACCCTTCACCATTTCACGATGTGATATCCCCTTTTCAGTTTTGGGGCTGAGAATTTCATCTGCTTGCTACCATCCTTCACTTTTCTACTCCCCCTCCTCCTTTAGTTTCTTTACCAGGAAGTCTCACTCCAGCAGAAACAAAACTAGCCCAGAGACCTTCACGTACACATAAACCCTGGGTAGAAACGCCCTGGATTGGAACGGGGCGGGCCCCGGTGTGAGAACAAGCCTTTGTGGCCGGTGAAAGGCCATTTAGGGCGCCCGCACGTTGCAGCGCTAGTGATTTCGTACACCTAAAAGATGTTAATCTGCACTGACCATGACTCCTCTCCTGAAATACTACAGATGCTTACCTAACAATGACTATTAAACACTGTTGTTGTTGTTTTTCATTCAATGTAAGTTTATAAGGAAATTCACTTTGAACAGCTTTAGGACAGCTGAGAAGGATCTCACCTACCTCCCTAGGCCTCCAAACTGTAAGATCAAATGCCTAGAAGGAGTATCAGGAGTTTTTTATAGGTCAAACCCCAAGTCTTCTAAGAGATACCATATGACATATAGATTTTTTTTTTTTTCCAAAATGCCCATGATATGAGATCTCACAGCTCATTTCAAAAGGCGGTTTTTAGGGCAGAGAAATAGAAGAAAGAAAGAAGTAGAGAAGGAAGGAAGGAAAGAAGGAAGGAAGGAAGGAAGGAAGGAAGGAAGGAAGGAAGGAAGGAAGGAAGGAAGGGAGGGAGGGAGGGAGGGAGGGAGGAAAGAAGAGAACCTAAAACTTTTCTGAGTGTGTTTTAACAAGAACACTTTCTAATTTCTTCTCCTAAATGTTTTTCTTACTTATTTCCTCCATACTGGTTTCCATAAGAAGCACATTGAATTAACAGATATTAATCTTGTATTCAATGTATGCTTTCTCTTCGTTTTTATTTTGTTATTTTGTGTGTTTTTTCTCCCCGTTAACTCACTTATTTCCTTTCTCCTCTGCCCTAATTTCTTTCCAATACATCCCTCTTTTAGGAAACATGCACTTTTATTCATGTTTGTGATAGAAATGAGTGTCTCACACTGTGTCGTTTAAAAAGAAAACACATGGTTTGTAACATCCTTTTTTAAAATATATACTGCACCACAAAATTCTCTCCTTAGTAGGAAGTAGGGGAAGGGGCTTGGCTACAGTGTCACTGACAGACAGTGATAACAGTGTTAGGCTTGGACAAGATTCACCAGCTCATGAATTTCTTCTGCCCTGAACCCTGCCCGGTTTGCCCCAGGGGCATCCCACCCTGCTGTGAAAACTCATGCAGTTTCATTCCCCCATCCTCTGTGAAGATCACTCTGAAGACCAATATGAGCCTGTGCCAGGCAGGAGGTTATTTCATGAAAATCAACCAAGGTTTCTTTTATTTCCTTTCATCTTGAATCCTGGTTAAGCCTCTGGTGGGAAATTTTCGAGGTTGCCATCCGGTATCTTTACCTCAAGGAAGAAAATTGCACTCTGTAATTGGAGGCTTCATCTCAGCTTTAGATTGGAATTTTATCACAGAGAGTGCCTCAAAGTCAGAGGCAGTTAATTAGGATATGGGGACTTTTGTCATTTGCATACTCTCTCCCAACATATGGTGGTATCTGTAGATGCCAACCTCAGTCATTCTTAATTAAAAATTTAGACGGTAGACTACAGAAGTATGAAGGCTTTTCTCTAAGCTCTTTTACATTATTCAACCTGTCCATATGCCCACCAAAAGGGAGGGGGGCAGACATTGGAGAGTTCTGTTTTCCTTGATTTAATGTCATATTAAAACTTTATATGAACAGATTTATATAAAATTTGCAATCTGGACAGTGGTGATTTTATCTCACTATGCTAAAGCAAATGTGTGTGTGTGTGTGTGTGTGTGTGTGTGTGTGTGTGTGTGTGTTTAGAATACATCAATTTTCAATCTGAGATTGAATTTGCACATAGCTGGGATTATTTTCCTTTCCCTGTCTGTTGAAACAAAATGGACTCACAAAGAAAATATGTAATATAAGGAGAAAGTAGATCAAATTCACACAGCAAACCACTTTTAGTCATTTTTAGGTATACTTTCACACAATTGATAAGCTAATTATAAATCTTTTCAAATGTATTGATTAAAGTAGAACTTCTAGCCAGCAAGACTTTTTCTTCTACTGTTTATATAGATGACCCTAGGAAATTAGCACATATCAATTACAATAAAATACTCCTCAACTGAATTTCATATAATTTACTGATTTCTTTTATTCTTCTTCCTAACTAGTCTTCATAGTTTTATTTAAATTTTATGAGGATTTATGACTCTGTTACTTGATGTTTTTCGAACATTTTGGAAAGTCTCTCTTCAAATATTTTTTCTGCTTTATGTCCTCTTTTCTCTTCTGGGATTCCAAATAAATATATATATTAATCCTTTTCACTATATCCTCTGAGTATCTTGCCTTTATTTTATATATTTTGCCCCTTCAGATTTATTTTGGATAATTTCTCTTGATCTATGATCTGATTCATGAATTCTCTTTTCATCTGTATCTAGTCTGTCTTTAAACACATCTCCTGAGTTTTTCTTTATGGTTATTGTATTTTTCAATTTTAGATTACTAATCAATTATTTTATTTAAAACAAGAACGCCGTGGTATCTCGTTTCCAATTCCATGATTAAACTTTCATATTTTTCTTTTTTTTTTTTCACATTTAACTTTTTTATCTCAAAGGTGTGGGATACAATTCAGGGTTAGGTATACAAATATTTATTATGCAGGTACCATTGTTGATGAGGTGTGCTCCCCCTCCCCTGGCAGATTCCCACTACTGCCGGTCCTACCTCCCAGCTTCAGCTCCCAGCAGTTTCCTGCTACTGCCAATCCTTTTCTTATACTATTATGATATTGTTCAAGGTCTGCTTATGACCGAGAACATGTGATACTCAGTTCTTTGTTTCTGTGATATATCATTCAGTATTATTGATTCTAAAAGTCTATCCAAGTTGCTGTGAAGTTCATGATTTTGTCCTTCTTTATGGCTGCATAATATTCCATTGTGTATATGTACCACATTTTTTTAAACCAGTTCTCTTTTGATGGGCAGCACAGTTGGTTCCATGTTCTTGCTACTGTGAACAATGCTGCGATAAACATATATGGGCAGGTACTTTTCTCATAGAGTGGTTTGAGTTCTTTGGGGTATATTCCCAGTAGGGGGATTGTGGAGTCATATGGAAGGTCAATTTTTAGATCTTTTAGTAATGACCACACTGTTTTCCACAGAGGCTTTACTAGTTTACACTCATACCAACAGTAGAAGTGTTCCCTTTTCACCACATCCTCTCCAGCATTTTTTTTTTTTTTTTTTTAATTATTGATGATGGCCATCCAAACTGGAGCTAGGTGACATCTCAGTAGTTTTAATTTGCATTTCTTTGATGACTAGTGAGGTGGAACATTTTTTTATGTATCTGTTGGCTGCCTATATGTCTTCTTTTGAGAAGTGTCTTTTTTAGCATGTTTGAGTTCCTTGTAGATCTTAGATGTTAGGCCTTTGTCAGGCATACAGTTGGCCAATATTTTTTCCCATTCTGTGAGCTGTCTCCCCATTCCCTTGATGGTTTCTTTGATTTTGCAGAAGCTTGTCAGTTTTTTGAGGGCCCACTTGTCTATCTCAGCTCTTATGGCATGGGCACTTGGGGTTTTTATCAGGAACTGGTTTCCAGTTCCAATGTCCATAAGGTTGTCTTCTGCATTTTCTCAGGTTCTTAAAGTTTGAGGTTTGACATTTAGGTCTTTGAACCATTTAGAGTTGATTTTTGTATGTGGGGATAGGTAGGAGTCTTGGTTTAATCTTCTGCATGTGGTCAGTCAGTTTTCCCAGCACCATTTATTGAATAGGTTCTCCTCTCTTCGGTGGTTGGTGGTAGAGACCTTGTTGAACATGAGTTGGTTGAGAAATTGAGGTTTTGCTTTTGGAATCTCTATCCCATTCCATTGGTCTATATACCTGTTCCTGTACAAATACCAGGCTGTTTTGATTATTGTAGCTTTATAATAAAGTTTAAAGTCTGGGAGTGTGGTACCTCCCGCTTTGTTTTTTGGTTTCCTTTTGTTGTTGTTCTTGTTGCTGTTTGTTTTTGCTGAGGATTGTTTTGGCTATTCGTGGTCATTTATGTTTCCATATGAATTACTGTATTGTTATTTCCAGGTCTGAGAAGAATGCTGCTGATAGTTTAATGGGTATTGCATTAAATCTGTAGATTACCTTGGGTAGAATGAACATCTTAACAATGTTGATTCTTCCAATCCATGGCATGGAATATTTTATTAATTTGTGTCATCTTTGATTTCTTTGAGCAGTGTTTTGTAGTTTTCGTTGTAAAGGTCTTTCGCACCTCTGGTTAGGAAGATGCCAAGTTATTTGATTTTTGTGTGTGTGTGTGGCGATTGTGAATGGGACTGTGCTTTTTATTTGGGCTTCTGTTTGTTTATTGTTGGTGTATAGAAATGCGACTGTCTTTTGCACATTTATTTTATACCCTGAGACTTTGCAAAGTCCTTTATCAGTGCAAGGAGATTTTTGACAGATTCTCTTTGGTTTCAAGCTATAGTATCATGTCATTTTCAAAGAAGGATAACTTGACTTCCTCTTTTCCTATTTGGATACACTTGATCTCCTTCTCTTGTCTGATTGCTCTAGCTAGGACTTCCAAAGCTATGTTAAAAAGGAGGGGTGAGAATGGGCATCCTTGTCTAATTCCAGTTATCAAGGGAAATGGTTCCAATTTCCGTTTGTTTAGCAGTATGCTGACTGTGGGTTTCTCGTAGATGGCTCTTACTATTTTGAGGTGTATTCCATCTATGCCTAGATGTTCAAGGGTTTTCATCAAGAAGGGGTGCTGGTTTTTTTAAAAGCTTTTTCTGCATCTAATGACATAATTGTGTGGTTTTTGTTTTTACATCTGTTGATGTATTCAATTACGTTTATAGTCTTACATTTGTTGAACCAGCCCTGCATTTCAGGGATGAAGCCTATTTGGTTGTAGTAGATGATTTTCCATGATAAAATTTTAAAGTTTGTTTTTATTTCCATGAGTAAAGTAAATATGCTTTTCCCCAGTCTTAGCCTAATATTTTTCCTGTAAAGCGAGCCTATGGGTCCTTGTCCATCGCCTACCATTTGTAGTGATTCTCTTTCATATGCCCGTCTTTGATCTGCCCTAGTTGTCTTTGTGTGTCAGACAGAGCAATGAAAAAGTCTGGTAGAAAAAATATGGGACCAGGATGAAAACATTCTCCAGAAAGAATTTTCAAGGGTTTCACAGTTACTGGTAGATGCTAGCTTCCCAGGTTCACCTTTATCTAAGTTGTCTGGCTTCCTAAATGACTTCACACTGGGTTGTAATCTCTTCCAAGACAGTTTCACTGCTTGCTCAATCTTCCTCCTAGATTTAGTTCCCAAATTTAAGTCAGTGAAGCGGATCCAGGGATCTCATCTTTGGCAAGCCGTGGACTTAAACTTTTGTCCCCAAAGCCTCAAAACTCTGTCAAAGACCTGTTTAGCAACTTTTCTGGATTAGCAAATTCTAAATTCTGAGCACATCTTTCTGTATTCCTTCCTGCCTTACATCTTGGTCTAGTTACCCATTATCTTGTTTGGTATTTAATGATTAGAAAGTTTGTTTTTTAGTTCATCTCTATTTGAAAATTATAATCAGCAAGAAAGTTCGTTCAAATTACTCATTCTGACATTACTACAAACAGAAGTGCTTTTCTAATTACTCTTAACTAGGGAGTTTTTAGAACACTACTAAATAACTGCACTGATAGACATATACAACATTGAAATTATTTTTACTGGGGATAAAGATGAATGTAGATCTAACTGTAAATTTTCCCATTAATCCCAAATCTATACTGATGGGTAACTCGTCCAATAATTCTGAAATAGTTTTTCAATATTTAAAAATTCTTATACAATATTTTATCTTGAAGAGAATAGCTAAATGAAAATAAACTTGCCCATTTAGGCATTAGTACTAGAAAGGGACTATATAGAGAAATATAAGAGAAATTTTGTAAAAATGAGAACAAAAGCAATGCCCTAAAAAAAGAAAAAAAACCTAAATACCAAGATAATTTATAGTTTGAACAGGTTTGTAAATATGAAGTCCAGATGAGTCTCATAATTACTAATATTATATACTTGTGTCTTTAGGTATGCATATACATATATTCATACATATACATGTATAATATTAAAAGGGTGAGTAGAATAATAAGGAACTGACATATGGTGACTTACCCTCCTCCAACCCCTCCCAATTTGACACGACTAGCAAAGGTTCTCAGGTAACAGTTTTTTCAGGATGAGCAAGAAGTAAACAGAAGTAAAATTTACTCCCCCAGTCGGTGTCTTCACTCAGCAGAACTTAATGATATGTCCATATTCTAAATATTTGGAGAATGAACAGAGGTCTGAGCATAAGGGAGAGACAGTGAAAGTGTCAGTGTAAGTCCTAGGAAACTTAGAGAGATTTGAAAACACCTACAAAATGCAGAAAATTAATCCATTCATGCATTTATTGAGTATCAGCTGTATGTAGGTCACTGTATTCAGCCATGAAACACTGGTCACCAACATAAAAAGTGAGTCATTTATAAAATATTTACTGAGTAATTACTACATACCTAGCAGTTAACGTACATCCACTGAACCAAACACACTAAGACCCCTCTCTCTTAGAGCCTAATCTCTTGTGGGAGAAGATAATGAGAAGTTATTAAAGTAAACGAATAAATTTTGAGTATGTTAGAAGTAGAGCAGAGAAAGGACGGAGTTGGAGCTAGAGGGGCCTCATGGCAAAAGTGACATCAGGTATCAAAACACGACAGGATGTTAATTCTGTAAATACCTGGAGAAAGGGTCCTCTGAGCAGAGAGGGCCCCATTCTAGTACAAAGGCCCTGATATGAAAGGCTACCTGGCATGTTAGAGAAATAGGAAGGCAATGAGTGTGGCCGGAATGCAGTATACACAGAGGAAGGTGGTGAATACATAAACATGAAAGGGATTTTGAGTCTTGAATCTGAATGAAATGGAGCACCATTAAGCAGAAGAGTGACACTGTCTCTTATTTTAGCAATATTATTTTAACTCGTAAGTTAAGAATAGATTAGTGGGGATAAAGGAAGAAGCAGGGACACATGCTAAGAGACCATTAAGTGCCTGAAAGAAATCTAGGCAAGAGAGATAGTGTTAAGATGAAAGTGGTTGGATGATTTCGTGGGATAGGAATTCTGTAACCCACATTTTTTTTCTACCCTTAGGTAGGAATATATGTGACCCCATTCAGACATATTCCTCCTTTTCTGAACATGGTGCTTATAGACTCTCCCCAAATTAAGGTAGTTTGAGATCATTGATGTCATGTCCAGATTCTGAAACTGACAATTTTAATAAAAATAAATTGCTTGAGAATAATGACAATCAAAAAATTGGGAATATTTTTTCATTTACTGTATAGTTCAATTAAATCACTCAGCAATTATAGACCTGGATTAGAGATGAAAGCTTTAGTTCTGAGCATCAATAACTTGTTACATCGACTGGGTGGTAGACACCTGGTACCCAAAAGTACAGAGGTCACTTAAACCTGCTGCACTAACCCACTGTCCTACCTTTTACTCACTCATGATCTCTGTCTTCTTCCATCTTCCCACATGTGTTGCACGGTCCTTCTAAGCTCTATCAGCACCAGGTGTTTTCCAATTCTACTTTCATTCATGCTGTCCTCTTTGGCAATCCTACAAACTTTTTTTTCTCGTGGTCTTTAATAGATTATTCCTCCAAAAGCAGCCTCCCTGCTGTGGTTTTTCTGAGCCTGTGATAACAAGAGAAGAGCCAAACTGTGGAGAAAGACAGATTGTCTCTGTTCTGCCATGTGCTGTGTGATCTTGTGCAATTTGCAACCTCACAGTGTTTTCATCCATGACATGAAGATAACGGTACCTCTTCAGAGGGCTTTTGTGAAGATTACACAGTCCAGGATGTAAAATACAAAGCCTATGAAAGCGCCTGACAGAGGGGCCGCGCTCAGTACTTCTGAGTATTTTCCCCTTGCCAGCCACTTTTTCCCGTTCCTACTCTGGCCATTTCTACTGCTAGTTGGCTTTCTGTTCTCAGCTTACCAAATAGCTCCACGATCTGCATGCTCTGCTTTTTTATTGCCACTGACTAAGCTCACTCTATATGATTTGCTAATTAACAACTTCCCTTCTTAATATTCCTAATAAATTACTGTAAGCATTAAACAATGTAATGTGTAGAATTAGTTTATCAATGGTCTTGGAACATACAAGTCCTTAATTGGTAATCATTAGTGTTTACTGTCTATATTTTATGTTGTTAATATCTGTCTTTTCTTTCTCTCAGTAGAAGGAAAGCTCATAGGATAGAGATGACTGTCTATTTTATTCTCTGATACATTCCCAGTTTCTAAAACATTGCCTGGCACATAACAGGTACCCAATAGTTGTGGATGAATGAATAATTGAGTGGATAAATCACTCTTATGTATTCTAGTTGCATTTATGCAGTATAAGTTACCTTGCTATAACTGAGTATTGTAACATTTTTGCTAACACATAAAAGGCATAGAGATTCGTAACTTGTTATGTATGATTCAATTACTGTCAAAGTTAAACAATTAATTTTTTTAATTCACTGAGGTTTCAATATAAGTGTAAAGCTGATGAGATTGTGAAAGGTTAAGAAATATCCAAAATTCCAAGAAAAAAAATCTTACACAGAAAATATGGTAACAGTATAAAATATGTCTTACCTCCTCTTTAGAGTGAAAAATCTCTGGCACTCTCTCCTCTTGTCTCAATTTCAGGTGATGACCTAGTCTTGTATCTCATGTGGAACACAGTTGGAATCAGATGCAAAGGCCTTCAGACATCTTCTATAACATTTGCCGCATCTGTACCCATGCTTCCCACCATGTTGTCTGCTGTTAAAATGGATAAAGTGTCTCTGGTCCTATCAAATATTAGCACATGCATTTATAGTGTCAATTCCATCCTTTCCTCCTTAATCAAGGCTTTCTGTCTTAGAATTACCTTTCTTTCTTTAATCACTGGTTTCTTTCTCTCTACTACATTATTTTCACCAACATATTAAAATGTATAATGAATATAATATATTCAATGTAAGTAATGAATTGGCTTTTACTTTTCTTAGCATTTGACTTCGTAGTTTGTCTGAGGAATTCTTCAGCCTGGAGGATAAATTGAAGAATTAAATTCCTTTACCTTCCACTTTTGCATACTTACAGCAAGCCTAGAGTTAAATGTCTTTACCCTCCACTTTTGCATACTTACAGAAAGCCTAGAGTTAAATTTCTTTACCTTCCACTTTTGCATACTTACAGGACTTCAAGATAAAAAGAGAGGGGATGGATATTAAAAATTGCTTCTTAGTAGGAGGATTCTGGGATGGGGGAGAAGCTATCTGAGAAGAAGCAGGGAAGACTTCTCAAGGACCTGATTATTTTTTCCCTTAAACATCTTTATCAGTAGGATGATTTAAATCATCAGATTGGACTAAACTTTAACTTCCAAAGACACTTAACTAACTTTTCTCCTTTAACCAGTAGGTGTCAGCTAATGTGAAGGCAAGATTAGTAATAGACTAAACAAAATGGCATAGATTCTACACATAAAAATTTTGAGTCACTTTATATGATTCTGTTTATCTGTTTTCCTATCTTTTAAAAAGCTAACTCTCTTAGACCTAATTACCTCAGTAGGTTATAACCATTTGGTCTATCTGTCCATTTCCTCTCTCTAAAATACCTCCTATTCTAAATTTTATTATTTGCTCATCTTGTCTACATCCTTTTGCTCAGCACCTAGCCCTGTCTTTTTTTTTTAACCATTTCCACACTCTTCCTATATAACCTGCTCTAAACCAACAGCACTTGTAACATATCACCTATAGTGATGTCCCCCCATCTCTTCCCAGGAATTCAGTGCCATAGATTCAATGACCAACCCAATGTCATCCCCTGAATATTTATTAGGTACATCAACATTCTTAATGTCCACTTCCCCAAATCATTTCTTTCTATAAACTTAGTAAACAATGCTACAATTTGCACAATTTGTTAAAAAACCTGGAATAGACATCATGTTCTAGCTTTTTCCCCTCTCACTGAATATCCAATGCAAAGGCAAATCCTTTGGCTCTATTTTCCCAAATTTGCTTACCTTATTACCATCTCCAACACCACTACCTTCTTTCATCATCATTGTATTATTCACCTAGACTCAGTCATTTAGCACTGAGCAGGCCTTTTTTTTTTTTTTTTTTTTTTTTTTTTGCATCCTCCTTTTTTTTTTCCATTACATGGATTTGTATTGTCAATTCCATCACAGTAACTTTGTGACTTTGTCTTTTTTTTAATTATTTACTTATAGGATAGTAATACAGCAACAATAATGTTTGTTAGATAGCGAATAAATAAAATGTCTCTTGCAGAAGAGAGTTTCATCATCTTGTCTCATGGAGAAGGCTACCATGCAAACTTTAACCACATAAAAGAGTAACCATATGAAATGCAACCATTATGGGAGGTTTACATCCCCCCCCACCCCCGCCACCAAGTGAATACCTGAGTATAAAAGAAGGCTCACTCATGGATTAATTCTTTGGGATCAAGTAAACTGAGAATAATTTTGAACAAAAAATCATCTAGAAAAGGTATGCAAATTGAGAAAGAGGCACACAGCATAATAAGAAAACCAAAAATGATGAAGCATACCATAAGCACAGTGAGTGTTCAATGACTATTTTTATGATGAAAAGGCTTTCCAAGGGAATCAACGCAATGCCTGGGCCTAGCATTTTTTTTTTTCTAATTTTTCCAGACTTGACAGAAATAAAGAAGACATTGAAAGAAAAGTTTATATGGATTCCCTTGAACTGAAGAGGGCAGATGGACATCTCTTTAGAAAAATGACAATAGCCTTAGCCATCCATCTCACAAATGTGTGTCATTAATCCAACAGAGACAGGAAGAAAGAGCATAGATCAAACCACATCTGAAATAAAGTAGAAATGGTGCTGTGCTGGGAGTTTAGAGAATCTGAGTACTACAAATGAATCTCTGAACCTCTTATTAATGAGCAGTATGACCTTGAGCAAGTCTTTGAATCTCTAGCTGCTTATAAGGTAGCTTGAATAGTTCAACTTCAAAGTACGTATTTATATTTCCTAGAATTTAAAATCCTATTATGATTAGAAAGCCAATAGATGCTAAACTGATTATAGTAGATTAGTAAAATTATTCTCACATACATAGAAGGCACATGCCATTAGACATGTGAGATAAATAACCATTAGAAGTGCTTCCTCATAGTGTGTTGAATCATTGACTGACAATACCTCTAAAGTTCTCTTTTTAGTTCCATGAGTTTGTGTTTTTGGAACTTACCAAGAGTCCTTTGCTTGTGGACAAAGTCAAGTCAGTTCTCCATTGTAAACAATCTGAAATAAAATGTTGGAAAAATTATGGGCCATAAAATGTCTTAGGAATGTTCATTATATATGAAATTCCAGAATACAAAGTTTTCAAACTGGATTTTTAAGTGCATATGAGAATAAAGATTGGCCATTTTAAATAAAGAGCATGAGGTTATAGGATAGATTAGATGTGCTATGGTTTAAAATAAAGTTTTAGAGACCCAAGGGATTCGTTAAATTTAGAAAAAGTAAAATAACTTGGACAATGCATTTGGTTCACAATTTGTATAACAAGTTAAACCAAGGTTGATAGCACTACTGGAAGATGATGCTCCCTGGTCAACGGAAATGTAGACTTTGAGGAAATATATATTACATGGAACAATGTGGAAGAAAGTACCATCGGTTAAAGAAACAGTGGGTTGCTAGACATATCATAGCAGAAAGTGGAGTCATTCAGCAGGAGTTACAACCTCCACCAAAGTGAAACCCGTGGATAAGATGGTAATAACAAAAATTTAAGATAGTTAGCAATGACACAGCACCTCCTACGTTCCAGGTCCTGTGTTGTGTGTTTTAAGTTTCCATCCGTACTTCCTTCTCAAAGCATATCTAGGATTTAGGCAGTATTGTCTTCATCATGCAGTTGAGGAAACTAAAGCTTAGAAAGATCAGTTAAGTTTCAATGGTAACAAATGTATTTGGAATCAAAATAAAGTGTCAAACTCAGGTTCATCACATCCAAAGCATATGTTTTTCTCAGTTACTTTAATTTATATAAATGACCAAAATGTTGGCATTCCCAGAAGAAGTTGTATAAGAGAATCAAGTGAAGAATAGCTACATCACAAATCATACGTATTCATAAAGGAATACTTGAAGTAATACTTCCCATAGTTTTGGAAAGAATAGTTTTTCATAAAGTATTGTTGAGAAACTATGTTCACAGAAGTTTCCAGTAAATTCTTCTCATAGGTATCAATAATTGCTATTGACTGACATTTTTATAGTATTTAAATAAATATAATTCTCACTTTCCCATCTTAAAACACTGTCTCATAAAGCAACAGTTTTATTTAAAAGGTGCTTGTAGGGTCTACACTTAAGTAAAAGTAATTTAGGATGACCTACGGATGAAAACTCATTACTTCTGAGTTATTGGAGCGCCAGACTGTAAACTTTTTGAGTGAAAAAGAAGCCATTATTTCTAAGCCAAAAATTACTAAGAAATCAGAATAATTTGGGATAAATTTTCATATTTAAGTAAAGAGCTGGTGTACTTTATTTGAAATTTCAAACACTACCTACCTTATGAAAGCACAGCTTCATCTACATGTCAAAATACCAAGTACCACTTTAAACATCTGTTTGTTTTGTCTTTCTTCTAAACCAGAAATATGTTAAATTCACACGAATCTGATAAACAATGTATTTGACCTGTGTGAAGAAGCCCTAGCTTGTTAAAGGAAGAGGAGATTTTAGTTATGCAATAAAATTGATTAAAAATCTATGAAAATTACCTGTTGATTAAAAAAAAGTTGTGTTTATTGCTTATTGTGGTAAGAGATATCGCCACCTTAACATAATCTTGGTAGAATTTCAAAAGAGAACTGCAAAGTTATGATATTTGTGACATTTTGGTGTCTGGCTTAAGGAAATTTATTTGATTAATATTGGGTGAGGTTTATAACATTATAGTTTAGGATTAATAAATGCGGCAAACCAAGTTTTTAATGAGAGAGTTCAAAGGGAGACTTTACTCTCAGAGAGCAAACAGCCTTTCCATTCTATTTGTTGAAAAGTTCAATAGCAATGTTTATCTAAATAGCCTTATGGGAGTTCCTGGAATAAACAATAGTAATTTGTAACTTTTCTCTCCCTGAACAAGTGTTTCCTAGAGTAGTAAAGATCATGCTGATGTGGAAAGAAACTTGTGTGAATGTAGATATTTCAGTTCCAGAATTATCAAAATAGAAAATTATTTTAGAGGGGTATTTAAATTTCTTTAAGAAAATTCTTTTTTATATTTGATTTGTCATTATTCTTTGCATAGTTTTGGGAAGAATATTTTTTCATGAAGTGTTGTTGAGAAATTTTATGTTCACAGATGTTTCCAGTAATTTCCTCTCATACATATCAATAATTGCTATTGACTGACATTTTTATAGTATTTAAACAAATACAATTCTCACTTTCCCATCTTAAAACACTGCCTCATGAAGCAACAGTTTTATTAAAAGGGTGCTTGTGGGGTCTATACTTAATTCACTACTTTTTTATTCTATCAATAAGGCAGATAAAATAATTTATTTTCCTACTGTACTGGTAAAAGGACAAAAGGCACAATTTAATAAAACACTACAAATGTCCATCAGATGGAATGAATAGATTTGCCTTCAATTTGTCTACAACCTCAGGTGAAAAGTAATGTTAAAAGGTTAATATGGTAAGAGCTATAAAAGACATAACGCAGTGGAGGCAAATTAAAAGAAATGACTAGTTCTTACCACCTATCCCCATAAGCATCAACAAGAAGTAGTATTTGAGTTAATCTTGAAGGAGGAGAAGGACATTTGTCAATGAGAGAGTGGGAGAGAGCTCAGTGGTTATGTCTGGAGCACAATAAATAGAAAAGTTGAGTGAAATGGGGAGCTCAGCCTTGCAAAAATTTACTCTCACCTCTTCAAATATTGTTTCTTTTCTTGTCTAGAACAAAAAATGTTTAAAAGAGCAATTCTTTTTTTTTCTGTTAAACTCGCCATTGACTGTAATGACAATGGAAATTCCAAGTGAAAATGTAAATGTCATTTCTCAGTAGCATTTAACACAATTATAATTAATTATATGTGAATGACACCAGTTCTTTTTCAATGTAGGTCATTTTTGCATCTCTAGAACCTAGTACAGTACCAGGCACATGTTTGAAAACATTATTGAGTGACTACCTAAAATGGGTGAGTTAATTTGGTTTGGTCTATGATGAGTATTTGTTTATGTCTTTAAAAATGTCCACTTTAGAAGAAGATTTCTACTTTGTTATATTTATATCTCTGAATGAATAATTATTTGGAATCCCAAATCATTTTTCAAATGCTAGAAACCACTCCCATTTATGCCAGTCAATATAGGCATCCGTGTCTTGTGAAAGCACAGCACACAGTTTGAGTTTATACTAGCCCTTTTTTCTTTGTTGGTCATTCTTGTAAAATTTGTTTCTGTGTCTCATGTTTTGTTATTTTTTTTTCCTAGGAAGCTAAGTGGTTCATACAAGAATAGAGACCTTTGTCTTTACTTCAAAAGCATCAGCTCTCTGAGTGAAGACACTTATTTCAGAAAGGACAATGAAGTAATTCAGGAGAGACAAAAGACTTTTGTAGTGAATGCTACGTGTCCCCTCTTTAGTCTGGATGTTTTCTTTTTGACTCTACATGCCTGGTATCCACCTATGACCTTTACACTGGTAAGAGTTGACTTAAAATGTGTAGACTCTTCCAATTCTACATCACAAATTATCTTGGATGTGTTACTTCACTTCTGACTCCTTGTATCTCTCATCTGGTGGGAATCACTCCTAGGGTGCCACATGTGGGGCACACAGGCCACTGCTCCTCACTTCCAAGTCCTTGACACTCTGACCTTAGAATTCTCATCTCTTCATCACTAGGTGAGAATGGACACAGCTTCAGAAACCTCAACACCGCATAGCAGCCTCAGACAGGCTTTACAAATAAAATCTCTCCACAGCCCTTAAATTTTCCTTAGAGGTTCTGGCCTATCCTCATGACAAATGGGAAGACTGTCTGTGGGCTATGAAGAAGTCAATATAAGGTAGGGCCCTGGTGGGATGGAGAGCTTTAAACTGAGAATTGGACGGGAGCCTGTTTATTAGCAGTGCTTGGTTAAAAAGGCCTCCACGTGCAAGTCCAAAACCCTTCTCATCTCTCTCACTCTATTAAAGTTAATTTTAAAAAACCTGCAGTTTTTATAGTTGCCCGTGTATTATCAATTGTGCATGGCTATAAAAGAAAAAATACTTGAGGTTGAGTAATTTATAAAGAAAAAAGTTTATTTTGGCTCACAGTTCTTCATGGCTCTGGCATCTGCTTCCAACACAAGCCCTCAGTCAAGGTGGAAGGGGAGGAGAGAGGAAATGTGTCACATGTCAAGAGCTGAAATAAGGGAGTAAGAGGAGGAGGTGCCATGGTCTTTTAAACAATCAGCTCTCACATAACTAATAGAGGAAGAGGTCACTCATCACCAGGAGAAAGGCACCAAGCCATTCATAAGGGATTCGCCCCCATGACCCAATCACCGCCCATTACTTCCCGCCTCCAACATTGGGGATCACAATTAAACATGAGAATTGTTGGAAACAAACATTCAAGCTATATCACCATCAGTCAAAGCAAAAAGGTTGGATATAAAATAGGAAAAATTGGAAACTACTAATATAATCTGTGCAGATAAGAAATATGTGTAACGTCATGTTGTCATGCATTCATTCGCTTAATCAGGCGCATAACAAAAATGTATTTGGTAGTTTGTGCCATTTAATTTCTTGCATTAATAGTATTAGTAGAGAGTGACATTTCTTCCAAGTTGGGAAAATGTCCTCTTTCTTGATTTTTATGTATCTATCTCACTCATTAAAATGAAGGGTAGGCATTATATCAATGACTTGCAAGTATACCCATTGAATAATATGTTTCTTTCTTTTGCTTTAACAAATTGATAAGCATCAGTAATCTAGCCAGACAATTGCACTAATGCTATCAGAATTTAAGGCCAGTCACAATTTGGAATCAGTCGGATTCAACCACATTGCTCGAATACAGCATTTACTTAGAAGCGGAATATGACCATTTGTTCCAGTGAAACATTTATCTGAAAGGGAAAGGTACGATAAAAACAACTTCTGTTGATCTTGAAAAGTTATCTTTTTAAAGTGTTCTACTGATGGCTATATACATATATATATATGTTTTACAACAAACATATATATGTTTGACACAAACAGGGACAGCAGAGCAGACGGGTCAGCCTACAGGAGCATTTGAGAGAGAAGAAAGAAGGACAACAGACAGGCAGATAGATTAGGGCGAGTCCCAGGTAAAATCCAGACTGCAAGCCCTATGGACTGGAATGAAAACACCTGTCTCCAGGTCGGGTAAACTGCCCCTTTCTTGTGCTTCCTCTTGACTGGCCCTTTCCAACCCCTTCCCAGTTAGTGTATTTCAATCCCGACCATGGTGCCTCTCTCTGATTGGCGCCCCTGCCAACCAATCAGCACACGCCTAAGACTATATAAACCCCTGCCTTTGGCCTCTGGCTAGTAACCTTTCAGGACTTCTTCGCTGCTTGGTTTTTCTTATTTCCTAATAAATTTGTGGTCACTGGGTCTCTCATTCCTTTTTTTTTTTTTTTTTTTTTGAGTTGGAGTCTCACTCTGTCACCCAGACTGGAGTGCAGTGGTCGCTCCCGGCCACCGCAGCCTCGACCTGCTGGGCTCCGGCGATCCTTCCGCCTCAGCCTTCCGAGTAGCTGGAATTACAGGCATGCGCTACCACGCCCGGCTGATTTTTTGATTTACTGTAGAGATGAGGTCTCGCTGCCCAGGCGGGTCTCGAACCCGCAGGCTCAGGCAATCCACTCACCTCAGCCTCCCAAAGGCACGGGATTACAGGCTGAGCCACCGAGCCCGGCAGGGTCTCTCATTCTTTCTGGGTCCAAGACATAAACCCGGAACTGCCAAACTAGTAGAGCTGCTGAGGAACTGCAGAATCAAAAGAGCTGCCCATGCTGGACTAGAAGAGCTGGAACCGCCAAGCTGAAGAGAGCCTGGCCTGCTGGCTCCCACGGGGGCTGTAAACATTTCTGGAGGGCTGGATCTAATGCCCACCGAAACGGCAGAGCTGTCAACCCTTCTGGGGGCCAGGCTCACTGAGCCCCCAAACTAAGAGAGCTGAACCCTCCTTGAGTCCTGCAGCTGTTAGCATCCCTGAGTTCTCAGGCACCACCACCTTCCCCTAGCTGGATGCCATCGTGTCCCCGGCCACCCTGTGAATGAATCCTGGATGGGTAGGGCAGCTGCAGGAATGGCAATATTCCTGGAGGACCCAACTCGCCAACTCAGGGGACAAAAAAACTGCATCACCTGCACTGCTTTATGTCGGTGAAGCACAGGTGAGTGTATGTCAGGAGTTTGTTTACCAAAGTTAGTGTGCCTCTCTCGACAAGAGTCAGATTTAAGCCTTTATAGCCCAAATTGGAGTATTCCTTGCATGTCAGTGACACATATTTAAAATAGCATCAAAGCAGAGAATAATTGGAAATATGTCAATTAGGTCTCTTACAATGACAGTTTTAACATTTAAAACAAAAGCTAGAAGCCACAACACGGAAAATGATCTACTTGCACAGGATATCAAAGGAAGACACGATTCCATTCCAGATTAAATTCTTCAGCAAATCTAACTATATTATTTACATCCAGGCTTTATAAGATTGATTAAATTGAGTTTTAAGTATCTTTGTATAAATAATATAGTTGAAGCTTGCAGACTTGAATTCAATTATGTTAATTTTTTGACAGTGTAATTGGTATCAAATTTAATTCTAATGATCTGCTAAAGCTATGATTTCTTTTGTCATCCTAATTGTGATGAAGGTTTTTTAGCAGAGTCAGGCTATTGTCATCTTCTCTTTACCCTTAAACACACACACAAAAAGTATCTGGTTTCAATTTATTCGTACTAGAGAGTAGAATACCAACTAATTATTATTCCCTGTGTTGAAAAAAAATCCTATTAAGTATTTCACATGAACGAAGAAAAAATAAGCCTTGCTAACCATTTACTTTTCCTAAGAGTAACCTCTTACTAATAAGCGACCTTGACCAAAGGAGTGCGTTTTTACGAAAGGGTTCTAACTTGTCACATCATCTCATTGACTGGCTTACAGAGGTCTCTTTTTGTCATAGTAACTAAAATTCCTTCTGGTCTGAACCTTTTGATGCTGAGTGGTGCATTGTTTTGATATTGATTTTAAACTGCAGTAAAATTCTAGGTGAGCTGTTGTTATAAGCTCTTCTGCCCCCCAGGAAGTCCATAGCAAATTTATTTATTTATTTATTTATTTATTTATTTATTTATTTATTTATTTATTTATTTATTTATTTATTTTGAGTTGGAATCTCACTCTGTGGCCCAGATTGGAGTGCAGTAGCCGCTCCCAGCCACCGCAGCCTCGACCTGCTGGGCTCCGGCGATCCTTCCGCCTCAGCCTTCCGAGTAGCCGGAATTACAGGCATACACTACCATGCCGAGCTGATTTTTTGATTTATTGTAGAGATGAGGTCTCGCTGCCTAGGCAGGTCTCGAGCCCGCGGGCTCAGGCAATCCACGCACCTCAGCCTCCCAATTGCGCGGGATTACAGGCTGAGCCACCCAGCCCAGCTAGCAAATTTATTATCTTGAGGTCATTCCCACTCCTGAATGCTCTGTCCCTATTGCTTTGTGTTTCCAGAGCTATTCTTATTTCCAGGAAATAGCCTTGAAAAATGATCTGTCTTTCAAAACTGGTATGAGGAGAACAAAGAATATACTATTCATGTTAATGATGGACCAATGGAAGGGCATGTGTTTGCAGACTCACCCCTGTGGTAGGAAGGGAGGTGCAGTTTCTATTATTTTTTACTTTCTATCAACACTTTCTTTTTGACTAGCTAGTCCTTTATGGTCTTTCTACCTTGGCCTGCCTGCCCAGAATCTTTACTCAGGGCTACACAACACCAAGTACCCTATGTTCAGTGTGTATATATATTTTCTGATGTGCTCTGAGAGAGTGGTGAGGCACCTTTAGATATCTCTTATCCTAACATTTCATTCCAGATAGCAACTCTACAACAGTATACTCCAGGAATTTGCTTTATCTCATCCAATAACCAAAAAGGAGCCATATGCCTCAAGAATATTTATGGCTATAGAATGCTTATATTTAATACAATTAAGTTTTCATTTTATGTTTTAGCAACTAGTCTTAGTTCTTTCCTATGGAAATAGAGAATATGCACAAATTTTCTTTGGCATAAAAACCCATTAAATAATCTTAAATATTCTTAATTCTTTATCATGTGTTCACATTAATTTTTCCATTTTTCTAGTTTTTGATATTTTAAAACTGTTGGTACTTCCTCATGACATTAAAACCTCAGCTCCACCTTCACAACAAGGTGACTGTTATAAAGATAATTCAAGACACATTCTGTTTCATCAGAGACTCTATTCAAATTTGCCACCCAGAAAACATGAACTAAAACACTATATCATGGTGGTTAATCAGCCAGGTTATACTATCACTTAATGTTAAGATTTTGGTCTACAAAATAGACAAATAAATCAATGGAACAGAATTAAGACCCCAGAAATGGACCCACCAAAATACAGTCAGTGGATCTCTGACAAAGGGTCTAACACAACTCAAACGGTGCTTATCTTAGTCAATCTGTGCTGCTATAAAAAAAAATCTAAGACAAGTAATTTATTTATAAACAACAGAAATTTGCTGCTTGCAGTTCTAGAGGCTGGGACATCCATAATCAAGGCTGACAGGTTCAGTGTCTGGTGTAGGCCTGTTCTCAAAGATGGCACACTCTAGGTGTCCTCACATGGCAGAAGGATGGAAGGGTAAAAAAGGGGACAAATGCTAGCTCCTCAGTCCTCAGTTATCACAGGGTACAAGAGCAGAAGAGAGTAAATTCACTCCTTCAAGCCGGTTTATAAGGACCCTAATGCCATCCATGAGGGCTACACCCTTAGATCTTTTTTTTTTTTTTTGAGTTGGAGTCTCACTCTGTTGCCCAGATTGGAGTACAGTGGCCGGGACCTGCTGGGCTCCAGCGATCCTTCCGCCTCAGCCTTCCGAGTAGCTGGAATTACAGGCACGCACTACCATGCCCGGCTGATTTTTTGATTTATTGTAGAGATGAGGTCTCACTGCCCAGGCGGGTCTTGAACCCGCAGGCTCAGGCCACCCTTAGACCTTAATCACCTCCTACAGACCCCACCTCTTGAAACACTGATGGTACCAAATGGCTGACAAGAGTGTGGAGTAACAGGAATTCTCATTCATTGCTAGGAAAAATGAAAAATATCACTATTTTGTAAGATAGTTTGATAATTTGTTTGTTTTTTAAATAAAGCTCAACAAAGCCTTATCATTCAAACCAGTAATCACGCTCCTTGGTATTTACTCAAAAAAGTTGAAAATGTGTGTTCACACAAAAGCCTGCATGTGAATGTTCATAGCAGCTTTCTTCATAATTGCCAAAACTCGGAGCAACTAAGGTATTCTTCAATAGGTGAATGAATAAACAAACTACAATGGCATGCAGAAAAAAAGAAATATGTTTCAGTGATAAAAATAAATGAGCTATCAAGCCTCAGAAAGACATAGAGGAAACTTAAATGCATATTATTGAGTGAAAGAAGTCAATCATGAAAAAGGTCAATACTATCTGATCCCAACTATATGGCATTCTGGAAAAGACAAGTGTTGAGACAGTAAAATGATCAGTGTTTGCTAGGGGCTGGGAATGAAAAAGGACTAAATAGGTGAAACAGAGGGAATTTTAGGGCAGTGGAACTATTATGTGTGTTATTGTCATGATAGATACATGATACTCATCCATTAAAACCCATGGGTTTATCACAAAGAGCGAACCCTAATGTAAACTGTGGATGTTAATCAATAATAGTGTATTGCTATTGTTTCATCAATTGCTGCTAATGTACCATATTAATGCAAGATGTTACTCATAGACAAAGCTGTGTGTAGGGAGACAGAGTATATAAAAACTCTCCGTAATTTGGCTCTAGTGTTTCTGTAAACCTAAAACTGCTCTGACAAAGTATATGAATACAAATAATAACAAAATTGAAAAAAGTCATGAGAATAGAGTCCATTATAGATATATGTGACTGAAAGATTTTAGAATATGAAAGTATTTCATTGAAAACTATTAAAGGGGAATAAATAAACATTTATTCTGGTTTGATATATGAGCTATACTACTGTTAAGAAGGAGAAATTTCTTTTTACAGAAATATCTTGGTTCATGCACAATGAAGAATGATAGAATTAGAATATCATTATTCTCTAACTCTTAATAAATTAGTGGGTCTAAACAATGATCCATGAATTACTGATAATATGAGAAGGGGAGAAAACCAGACTTAGGAATCTCACAATCCTGTCCATTAAATAGTTTAGTCAATATTGACAAATAAATAAATTTTCAATTTGATCAAAAATCTAAATCTAATATCAATTTATGATAAATTAACAGTACAGAGAACCTTGTTTGAAATAACGGCAGTACTACATTCCAATTCCAATTCACATTTCAAAACTTTTGTAATAAAACCTCTGGTTTTTCATATAAAATATGATAACAGCAACACAAGATCTAGGGGTAAATTAAAGTGTAAAAGAGTCTTATACTTAATGGTAATGTGAAATCCTGGAGCGAATCCTGGATTACTGCAAAAAGTGATGAAATTCAAATAAAGTCTGTGGTTTAGTATTGCAGTAATATTAATTTCTTAGTGTTGAAGTACCATAGTTATATAAGAAGCTAACATTAGAAAAACTGGGTAAAGTGGTAAATCAAAAAAAAATTCAGACAAAAATATCTCCAAGTTATGTTGAGCTTACTTGAGAATTAGAAAAAAGGGTTATAATCTGAGATTCATGGCACTGACAAGCCACACGTGCACCAAAGTGGAAAGGGTAAAAGAGAAACTTTTAATGGCAAAAGGAGAAGCTCACATAAGCTACTTGGAAACAGAGTTCACTGGTTTCAGAGGCTCAAAGTCAGAACTGGCATGAGTTCACTGGTGAAGATGTCATTACTGGGCAGGTGTTCTTATGAGAGCATCTTATCTGAATTGCTACAGTCCTAAAGAAGGAATTTCCTGTGGGATTGTTACTGTCTTTATCTCAGATATGCAAGCACAAGCTCGCCCCTTTCATGCTTTCCTGGTTGTAATTTGTTTGGGTTTGACAAAAAGTGGTGTCATGCTGGTATCTGCAACTTTCACAAGGATATACCAGAACCCTCTGTACTATCTATGCAGCTTTTCAGTATACCTAGAATCATTTTAAAATAAAATATTACAACAAAAAACATATTACAATACTTTAAGATGCAATGACAATATAATATCTACTAATTGATTCAAAATAACTTGACTATAGATGCAGGTAAAGCAACAAGTTGAAAAAAAGAAAAGGAAGGGAAGGAGGGAGGGAAGGAGGGAGGAAAGACTGACCTGAACTAATTACTGCTGAAACAAGTGTTTAGTGCAGGTATTGTTAGGAGTTTTACATATGTCACATATAAACTTTACAAGATTCCTATAAGATAGAAATTTTGACCGGGTTCGGTGGCTCAGCCTGTAATCCTGCACCTTAGGAGGCTCAGGTGAGTGAATTGCCTGAGCCCACGGGTTTGAGACCTGCCTGGGCAACTTGGCGAGACCTCATCTCTACAATAAACATCAAAAAAATCAGCTGGGTGTGGTAGCGCGTGTCTGTAGTTCCAGCTACTTGGAAGGCTGAGGGGGAAGGATCACCAGAGCACAGCAGGTCGAG
>NW_007246493.1:249775-250400 GCF_000164805.1 Carlito syrichta
CGGTGGCCGGGAGCGGCCCCTCCACTCCACTCTGGGTGACAGAGTGAGACTCCAACTCAAAAAAAAAAAAAGAAAGATAGAAATTTTACAGCTGAAAAACCCAAGTATCAGAGTAGTGAACTATCTTTCCTTAAGATACAAAACCATCAAGAAATGGAGTGAAGTTTAGAATACACATCTGTGGGTCTCTGAAACTTATGCCTCTTTCTTATGAAAGTAATTTTTAAGAGTGTGTTGTTTCAGGACACAAGGTCCAGGTCACAGGTGAGAGAGGCACGCCTTCCTGGATATCACGAACTCACTTAAGTTATGCCTCCATGCCATCTCATGTCTTATTTTTCTAGCAATAGTGGCTTACAGTTACACTTCTTTATTATCTGCCCTCAATATGATAGGTGACTAAGGTCAAGGGTGTAGCCTTTGCGTGTGTGTGTGTGTGTGTGTGTGTGTGTGTGTGTGTGTGTGTGTGTTTGAAAAAATAGGGAATCTATGTACACTATTCCACAATCCGAAGAATTCTCTTGGAGTGTATCTGCGGTATAAACATGAATCTGGCTTCTAGCTCATCTCATGCTTCAGAAATATCTGTCTTTTGGGTATAATGAATCAGTCATTCATGACTCCA
>NW_007246493.1:250420-309227 GCF_000164805.1 Carlito syrichta
TGTGTGGTTTTTGTGTGTGTGTGTGTGTGTGTGTGTGTGTGTGTGTGTGTGTGTGTGTGTGTGTGTGTGTTTGTGTTCTTTGAAACCAATATGTGAAATGATGGTGATGGTGGTGGTGGTGGTGGTGGTGACAATGATACTTACATTAACAAGACCAGGCCCTCATGAATTTCCCATCCAGATGGAAGTTAAGAAAAAGATATACTCCCTGTGTCACGTCCTCCAGACAAAGGTGAACATTTTGGAATTTGAGACAGACAAATCTCATGGTTTAAGGGTGAAGCCTTAGTGAATTGCCACAAAAAAAAGTTATCAGAGGAGAGAACCAGTAGTGCTTGTCCTCTGGGAAGTTTTGATTGTATCTTGAAAGGTAGAGCTCCTAGCTGGGCTCGGTGGCTCAGCCTGTAATCTCGCGCCTTTGGGAGGCTGAAGTGAGTGGATTGCCTGTGTCCGCGGGTTCAAGACCTGCCTGTGCAATGAGACCTTATCTCTACAAGAAATCAAAAATTCAGCCGGGTGTGGTAGCGCATGCCTGTAATTCTGGCTACTTGGAAGGCTGAGGCAGAAGGATCGCCGGAGCCCAGCAGGTCGAGGCCGCAGTGGCCGGGAGCGGCCACTGAACTCCAGTTTGGGCGACAGAGTGAGACTTCAACTCAAAAAAAAAAAAAAAGAAAGAAAGAAAGGTAGAGCTCTTTATTTTTAATTATTATTTGAATGTACCTGTAGCTAGCACCAATTCAAGGAGTCCACAGAACTCAATATATTTTTGGCATTAAATATCAATCATGTCAAACATAATAAATGCTATGTTTCATTACCTCTGTAGCTGGTCATACCACTACACTTTTATATCGTTCCTTAAAAAATAATGTTAATTATAATAGCCAAAACTCCATATCCAATTATTTTCCAGATACTGTGATTCAGTGTCAGTGTTCTCATTTCAGTCTCACAACAACCCCATGAAAAAATTAGCTCCACTTTATAAATTAAAAAATCAGAGAAAATATAATTACCTGTATAAGGTCAAGCAACTGAATCAGTCCAGATTGAGTCTTTTCCATAAAGTTCTTTTATCTGGTTTTAAGGAACTGCCACTACTGTTCCTGTTACAGCTGCTGCTTTGAAAGTTGACATTTCCTTGGCCGTGACACCTTGTGTCCTGCTTGTCCATCCTAATTGCATATGGATAATGACCCAAACTCTGCCACAACCTCTAGGGAATGAAATGGCAATCCTAGGACTGTCCAGTAGGCAGTTTGGTGGCTCTGAAGAAAATTCACTTGGCAAAGTCTTGTTCTCCCTGGCTCAGGGATCAGAAGTCATATCAGTCAAACCTATGGCAGAAGTTTGGAAGACGTTCTACCAGAAACATATCACTAGAAGACAGAAATGGAAGGCAGGAAGGGAGGAAGGTATCCGAGTTACTCCTACGATAAGCAGGTATTTAGAATCTCTGTCAACCATACCCCAAAGGATTATGTCCTGTATTGCTTTAGGTCCTGAAATTAGTCAAATATTTGTGGCGGCAGTATATATTTTGTGTTTGCTCTGTGTTGTGTATGCGTGTGCTTGTGTGTGTATAATAAGTAGATTAGAGATGACTACTCATTCTCTTCACCCCACCCATTGAGAGGCGACATTTATGTCATCTCCTCTTGAGGATAGGTAGGTTCTGTGACTACCAAGACCAGCCAAAAAACAATACAAGTGACACTGTGTCAGACCCAGGTTGGCTTCCACTTCCTTTCTTGTGAAATACTCACTAATGGAACACATTTTCTTTGTTTTGCAAAAAGTCTGATTGCCCTGAGTCTGCTGTGCTGTGAAGACCCAAGTTGCATAAATAGGATCTAGAAGATAAAATGTCGGGTGAGGTGGAAAAACCAAGCAGCAGTGCAGTGCCAGACGTGGGAGTAAAAATTCCTTCTTGAAAATTAACCCTCAAGTCCTGGAAACCCTTGATGATGCCATGTGACCCAGAAACACCTCACCTAGTCAACACCTTCCAAATTTCTTGACCCACAAAACTGTCAGCAACATAAGATCGGTGTTTTCAGCCCCTCCATTTTGGGTTATGTTGTTTTGCAACAATAAATAAATAAAATATGTATGCTAAAATAATCAGATTTGTTTCAAAAAAATAACAGTGAGTCTTTCTGTAATAACGAGCAAAATAAAGCTAGTAAAGGAAACTTTGGTCAGAAGGAAGAAAGTAAGCAACCTTTCTCAAAGGGGCAACACTCATTAGTGACAGGTAAAATGTAATTTTAGGTGTTTGTAATTAATACCCCTCATTGAATGGCTTTCGAAAGATTATTAGGGAAGAATTTTATAGTGTTAATGTACAGCCATAATTTTTCAGAAAATTGAAGAAGCTATAATAAGCATTTTTGAAAAATTAGATTAGTAATATAGTAAAGAATAGCATCTCTCTTGTAGGAAAACGAATAATTTGCAGAAGAACTTGAAGCATAAGAGAAAGTTCAGTTCTTGTGACAATTACAATAGAGAAGGTTGGATAATAAATGTTTCAAAGATATAGTATCTTTGTTCTCCAGAAGACAAAAAATATAGAGCCTATAAAGATACACATTTTTCATATTCTTGGGTAATTATCACAGTGTCAATATTAAACCCATTTTGTGTAATGGTGGTGAACTGAATGCATGAATTTACTTTTGTTTCCCTTCAACAATTTCATTAAAACAACAATAAAAGTTTTTCTCAAACATCATAAACCTACAAAGGCAACAAAATGTGACAAGAGACGAGAGCAATAAAATTTTGAAGCCTGAGAAACAAAACCTGAAATTGACTTAGCAGTCAGAAAAGCAGAGACACATTCTGATCTGTCCTGCTGATTCCCCCAGAGGACTATGGCACCAGGTATATTTGCAACAAGGAATGAAGGTGGGGCTGAAAATAGAGCGACTGATCCAGGTGTCATTGAACCTCCTCTCCTGCATAATACTCTCTCCTCTACCTTGTTAGAAGACTAGATACTTGCCAGGTATGGTGGCTCAGCCTGTCACTCCAGCAATTTGGGAGACCGAGGTGAGTGGATTGCCTGAGCCCGCGGGTTCAAGACCCGCCTTGGCAACTTGGCGAGACCTCATCTCTACAATAAAAAAAAAAAAGAAAAAAATTAGCTGGGCGTGGTGGTGTACAACTGTAGTTCCAGCTACTTGGAAGGCTGAGGCAGAAGGATTGCTGGAGCTCAGCAGGTCAATGCTGGGGTGGCCGTGAGTGTGCCACTGCACTACAGCCTAGGCAACAGAGTGGCACTCCAGCTCAAAAATAAATAAATAAATATTTGTTAAAAACCTAGATACTTATTATCTGCAGAGGATAATAGAGAGGATCTCAGGGTCAGGGGACAAGCTTTGTTAGGAATGACATTCCAACAACAGGGTGATAAGAAAACATAAACCTTACTGTAACTCCAATTGTTTACTCAGCTTTCAGAGAAAGCAGCTAGGTCGGTTACCTTCACACTAAAAACTGCAAGGTTTTTCTCCAAGAAATCTAGCCAATTCAAGGGTGCAATCTAAAGTTACTGATATAGAAAGCTCCTCAAGGAAGCAAATCTAGCAACTGAGCCTATAGCAAAGTCCAGAGTGGGTAAACTCACACATACATGCACATGTGTTTCTGTTTGTTTGTTTTCATATTAGCTACTCTTAAATCTGAGCAAGCACCCTAGGTTCTCCAGGTTCAAACTATCTGAAAAAATTTTCTAGTGTTGCAGAGAATAAATCTAACAAAAATAAATAAATATTTTGAAAGAAAGAAGAATATACAGAGCAGAAGACACCAAAGGAAAAGATTTCATTAACATCTTCAGGGATGTAAGAGAAGAAGTTGTATTTATGAAACATTACAGGAATTTTACTTTAAAGAAAGAAATAAGGCTCAGGAATTTTCTTCAGGTGAGATCAAGGAAGAGGAGTAGTGGGGCAGAGAGTCACAGATGACATGTCAACAAACTAGGTAATTGGGGATCCCAGAAACTTCAGAATATGGGCAGTTGTGGTCAATCCCCTCCACCCTCAAGCCTCAGCTGCCGAACCAGTGAGGAAACAGCAAGGAAAGGACCCTTTTGGATGGAGCAGTAGGAAATGAAATGGAACCAAAACTGGAACTCAAATAGGCAACATATTGTTCCAAAAGGAGAAGATGGTGCCATGCTGTGAAATTGGGTCTGAGAACAACTAGCTGAAAGGAAGATAGCCTGCAGCCTCCAAGACGCAGATGAGTGTTAAAAAAAAATTATATATACATATATACACACACCTGGTGAGTCACTAAGAGATCAAAGGGGCTGTGTCAGTCTAAGCATTTGAAAAATCTCGAAAGTAACAGCAAATATCTCATTAAAAACACTTCTAGAAGAACAGAACTAAGAAGAAAGAAATTGCTCAGAAGGGAAACCAAATTAATGAAGGTAGGGCAGAAATGTCCAGGATTTGCGAAGGTTGACGTTGTAAGGAGGAAGGATTCAGAGCGAGCAGATACTACGAAGTGCTGTAACAACAAAATAGCAGAACAACTTCTCAAGGTGAGGTCTCCATCTCCAACAAAGACTGATGCATTCTGGGAAACACCAGCCAAGGGACAGGAAACCTAGCAGAGGGAGACCTAGCCTTGATTCAGGCTTCCGGAGGGCCACAACCTAACCATATAAAAGGAAGCCTTGCTGCTCTATAAATAAGTACACAGGAAGATTCTCTGTCATCCAAGACTGAATTAATCTCTTGAGACAGTTCAAAATAAATATTCCTCAAGAAACTACAGTCCATTCAAGTAGAGACAACATCCATGCATGTGACATCACTGACATTAATGGGTCCTGATCAATTGGATTATAAGGTTAGAATTTATATCAATGCACGTCAAAGTCACAGTGTATTCTTTACACCAGTTCTGCCCTTAAAAGTTGTTTGACTTTGGACCTTCCCTCAGTTTCGCATCTATCAGATGGGTACAATAAGAAAGCATTCTCATGGGAGTTTTGTGAGGATCAAGTAAGATTAAACATTTAGAACCCACCAGACATGTAGTAAGCATATCATAAATATTTTCCCATTTCTTTAGGATTCATACACTTTTTACAATGATCAGCTTCTGTCACATAAAAAGGTCAGAGATGTGTAATGAAAGGATAGTAATAGACTCATAAATCCAAAAAAAACCCCAATGTAGGTCCAAAAATTTAGAAGACACCATGGGTTTCACCTCTACAGTCTCATTGCCTATGATAGCATCTGGCACTTGCTTGGTATTGTGAATTCATGTTAAATAAGAAACAAAACTACCATCACTGCTAGAGAAATAACTCAAAGCTCATCTCCAATAATCATTTCTTTAATACCACCAGGCTTCTTATAATTACTATGCTTTAATTATTTTATTTTATTGTTTATATATCTTCTGCCCAAATAAATCAAATGATTTTGTTTCAGAAAACTTTATGTTTTTCAGTTTTAGAAATGGGGTTTATCTCTGTCATCCGGACTAGGGTACAATGGCATGGTGTTTAAGAAAACTTTTTAATTAAATAACAATATATGAGGGGGGAGTAAAAAAAAAAAGGAATTTCTATATAAAAACTGTATTTATTCTTCCATGTTTAAACTTCAGTCACCTTCAAAGTACTCTCCAACTGGTGCAATAAACCTATGAAGATGCTTTTTCCACTGCTCAAAACAGTTTTTGAATTAATTTTGATGACTTTAGTGATTCTGCCGAGTTTTTTTGTTTTTTTTTTCCTCTTTCCCATGGCAAAACATTTCTCTTTGATGACTTTTTTCATCCAGAGAAACAAAAAAGTCGCTCGGGTGAGATAGGGTTAATAGGGAGGATGGCCCCTATGGGGGTTTTGCTGGTTTGGGTTGAAAACCACTGAACAGTCAGTGCTCTGTGGGCAGGTGTGCTCTTAAATCACCCATCATGAAATGGGCAATTGTGTTGAGAGAATCTCCAAAAAATATTTCACTGAAGTCGAATGCAATGTCTCACAACACTGGCCAATGCCGATGGGTTCCTAGAACAGATACCTACAGTGGTAAGCCTGTCCTACAAGGGCTTTTTGGGGGTCCCCTCATATGTAATTACAATGTTTAAAATTTAAAAAATAGTATTCTTTTTTTTTTTTTGAGTTGGAGTCTCACTCTGTCGCCCAGACAAGAGTGCAGTGGCCGCTCCCAGCCACCGCAGCCTGGACCCACTGGGCTCAGGTGATCCTTCCGCCTCAGCCTTCCAAGTAGCCGGAATTACAGGCGCGCGCTACCACGCCCAGCTGATTTTTTTTATTTATTGTAGAGATGAGGTCTCGCTGCCCAGGCGGGTCTCGAACCCGCGGGCTCACGCAATCCACTCACCTCAGCCTCCCAAAGGCGCGGGATTACAGACTGAGCCACCGAGCCCGGCTAATAATAGTATTCTTAATGCTAATATATACAGCAGTATATTTACTTTAAGTCTAAGAAAAACACTAAGCAATGAAAATATTATAATTATATTCATTTTCTCTTTCAATATTCAGAAATAAACAATTTATTCTCTGTTTTTCCTTTAAGGAAGGAACATAGAGCTCAAAGCAAATATGTTTTATCTATCTAAAGTAATCAATGCACCATGTGAAACTGGAACCTACTGTTCCTATGATTGTGGACCAAACATGATACAATAATTTATATCATGATAAATAAGAAAGCATAAGTCCATTATGCCCAACCTCAGAGGGATTTTCTAAATATTTAACTGTTTCTGTCTGGGCACTGACTAATGAGAAGGAATGCTGGCTGTCAATAACCTTTTTAGCTGTCCGGGATTTAGTTGAATATCATCCAGATCTGACCCTCATTCTTTTAAAAATACATGCTAAAGCCACCTTCAAGAAAAAGAAGTTCATAAAACATGAAAGGCGTATTTATTGTTCTTTTCTGGAAGCATACAGCGAGTATATTCTCCTAGCCTCTCAGCATAAATAGCAGCGAAATATTCATTGTCATTCCACTTTTATCACCATCCCACGAAAATCTTAATGGGCAACAGTGGGTCCTTAATCATTTGGAATAACAAAAATAGTGTTGAGATGAGAATGGCACTAAGCATGTGTTGAGTATAAATGCAATATGCTCATTCTTTTATTGATTTTATTTCCCCCACGGAACACATAAACACCTTCCATAGGTCTTTGTCAGCTAGATTATTAATTCAAGTTTTAAATTCCAATGTAGTCTGCTCAGTCTTAAAAATGCTTGCCTTTGCTTCTGCATAGTCCTCTGGAAGGAGGAGTTAGTCTCTTTTTGTTTTTGTCTTTTTTTTGAGAGTTTTCTTGACATTATACTTAGGGGAGGTGATTTTTTCTATTGATTTTTTTTGATATTCATTTCTTATGTGTTTCCTCCAGATACTCTTTCTGTGTTTGGATTTTTCCTTTTCAATTGCAGGGAGCCCTGTGACATCACAGTCACAGGAACTACTTCCTTTGCCACTTTGTTTTAAATTATTTTGATCTAATCTCCAAGTGAAAACGGAACCTTCTCATTGAAGAAATTTCTCCTCATTTTGTGATGAGCATGTGAGCACTGTTCCAGACTGGTGGATACATTTAAATGTCATTAATGCCAAGGACGATCCCACTGCATTTTCTATGTTTCTTCCTGTGTTAATACCTCTCAGGAGTCCTTAGCCTCCCTGCTTATGATATGCTAGGAGAGCACTTCAGGCTTTTTCTGCAGGTTCCCCTCCCCCCAACAGGGATTACACGGTGAAGAATGCAGCAACATGGGGCCCTGCAGGCATGGCCTCGAATTACACTAGAGTAAATGTGAAATGCCCCTTCTCTCTGCCACCCAGAAATATCATAAATAGACACTTCTCAAAAGAAGTCATTATCTAGTGTAAGAAATATCATAAATAGACACTTCTCAAAAGACATATGAGCAGCCAACAGACACATGAAAAAGTGTTCAGCCTCACTCATCACCAGAAAAATGCAAATTAAAATCACATTGTGATACTACCTAACCCCCAGTAAGAATGGCCATCATGAATAAAACAAACAACAACAGATGTTGGCGAGGATGTGGAGAAAAAGGAATGCTTCTACACTGCTGGTGGAAACGCAAACTAGTGCAACCTCTTTGGAAAACAGTGTGGCGATTTCTAAAAGAACTAGACATTGACCTTCCATACGACCCAGCAATCCCCCTACTGGGAATATACCCAGAGGAACTCAAATCATTCTACAAGAAACATACCTGCACACTCATGTTTATTTGTAGTACTATTCACAATAGCAAAAACACGGAACCAACCGTGCTACCCATTGAAACTGAACTGGGTAAAAAACATGTGGTACATATACACAATGGAATATTACACAGCCATAAAGAAGGACAAACATATGTACTTCGCAGCAACTTGTACGGATTTAGAGTCTATCCTACTCAGTGGTCTATCAAAAAACAAAGAACAGAGAAACAAAGAACAGAGTGCCACATGTTCTCACTCATAAGCAGACCCTGAACATTTACTATAATATTATAAGAAAGGAATTGGCAGCAGCAGGATACTATGGGGCGGGACTGGGGGGAACACAACATCAGTAATTGTACCTGATCTCAAACCAGGCAAAGTGGGGACCAAAGGGAGGCCCAAACTTACATGTACGATGACCACTTGTATACCTAATCCTGAACTGTACCCCACATCTTTAAAATAAAAATAACAAAATAAATTAATTAATTAATTAATAATAAAGACGCACCTTTCTCCAAAAGAAAAGAAGAAAGACAGAAATATCCAATCAATGATTGGACCTTGGTTTTCTCCCATGGCTCTCATGGGTCTCATGGGTCTCATGGCTCTCATGGTGCAAAGGTTGTGGGAAGAGCAGCTGGAAGCTCTCAATGGTTTCTGAGGGACCTGAGTGCTGAAAGGGAGGCCAAGTCTATATAGCAAGCCACAAGTGCCATGTGTACTTGTAGTCTGAACTTGTAGTAGAGCACTAAAGATGTACTATTTCATGTCTGTTGCTGGTTTAATTTCTTTTTCTTTTTTTAATTAGAAAATAGTTTATTTAGAAAGTAAATTGGAGAAAGAGAGAGAATGAGTAAGAGGAGATTCACCTCCCCAAGGTAGGGGATGGGGCCAAAACCAGGAAACATGGCCCAACCATACCTCAAAGGGCACGTGACCACACCATAACTTAGCAAGGCAATGGCCAACTGCTGGCTTAATTTTATGCATGCAATTATTATCCTCCATGAAATAGTACATAAGCTTCTAGATCATTATCTTTTGTATACTCTTTTTTTTTTTTTTGAGTTGGAGTCTCACTCTGTCGTCCAGATTGGAGTGCAGTGGCACACTCCTGGCCACTGTAGCCTCAACCTGCTGGGCTCCCGTGATCCTTCTGTCTCAGCCTTCCAAGTAGCCGGAGCTACATGTGCTCGCTACCATGCCTGGCTAATTTCTGATTTATTGTAGAGATGAGGTGGATCTCAAGCCCACGGGCTCAGGCAATTCACTTGCCTCGGCTTCCCAAAGCACTGGGATTACAGGCTGAGCCACTGAGCCCGGCCTCTTTTGTATACTTTCTACTTCACATGACACCACAGGCAGGACAGGACAGTGGCAAGAGCATGAATAACTTAGTAAGGTACCTAGTAACTCTTCATTTAGTTCTAAAAGGAAGTCATTACCCATAAGGAAAGAACGGCACGACCTAAGAAACTTGGATCTTCTCTGTTTTGTTTTTCTGCCCTTTCAATAAAATGAAAATATTCCATGGATAATTAGTCTCAACAAGACTTTGGTACACACAAGTGCTTTCACTGACACCAGGCTCCTACTTCTTATCTACAGTCATGAGGCTTGTCAACATTCTTCTGTTCCTTTTAATGTGAGGGGTGGTGGTTTTGCATTTATAGAGAAATATCAAAACTAGGAACTGAAAGAACAGAAGAAATTAAAAATGTAACCTGAGGATCATTCCCAGAATAACTAATTAGAAAATATGAACTATTCTGAATTAGAAGATGATAAATAAATTATTATTAGGAGAGAAATGTTCTGAATAAAACTTAGAAAGTTCAAGCTGCAATGGAGGTAATGAGTAGATACAAAGCAAAGAGAAGAGATCATATCCAGCCATCTTTCCAAAAAGCCAAAATGGCTCCATAGTGCTGGCATTTGGACGCTTAGTGGGAATTAAATATGTTGTTAGACTTAGTCACACAAACTGGATTTGATTGCTAACTCTGCTATTTAGCACCTCTTGAATCTCAGTACTTCTTCTGTTAAAGTGGAAAACTGCTCCTGCCTCTTATTAATGAGCTTTTGTGAAATGTATTTAAAAAATTTTTAAGTGCCATGTGTACTGTACCAATACGCACAACTGAGATTACAGTAATGCTTGTCAAGAGAATGAATGAGAAATAAGTAGAAATGTTATCTATCTACTGATAGTCACTTGTAGCCTGAACTTGTAATAGAGAACTAAAACATGTACCATCTCATATCTGTTGCTGGTTTAATTCCATGCGTGAAATTATTATTCTCTATAATAATTATATTCTCTATAATTCTCTAAAATAATATATAAGCTTCTAAATGGGTATCTTTCGTGTACTTTCAACTTCATTTTTTATTTTTTTATTTTTTTTGAGTTGGAGTCTCACTCAGTCGCTCAAGCTGGAGTGCAGTAGTATGCTCACAGCTATCCCAGCCTCGACCTGCTGGGCTCAGGTGATCCTGCCACCTCAGTCTTCCAAGTAGACGGGACTACAGGCACGCACTATCATGGCCGGCTAATTTTTTCATTTACTGTAGAGATGAAGTCTCGCCAAGTTGCCCAGGCTATTCTTGAGCCCGTGGGCTCAGGCAATCCCCTCACCTCGGCCTCCCAAAGTGCTGGGATTATAGGCTTGAGCCACTGCGCCTGGCCTCTTTTGTATACTTTCTACTACACATTAACACCCCAGGCAAGGCAGGTTAGTGGCAAGAGCATGAATGCAAAGTTAGAGTCTCCAGAAGTTTAGCCACAGCTCTGCTACCACATATTTGTGGGATGTCAAGCAAGCCAAACACTTTTTTGAAGTTCAAGTTTTTCACTTGTGAAATGAGCATAGAAACACCTACCTCATAAAGTTACTGTGAAGATATAACTTATAACTTATTTAAGGCACCTAGCAGAATATTTGGCACAGTGATAGGATTTTTTATTGTCTTTTTCTATTTTTTAAATGATTTTAAAATCCTTTAACCCAATCTTACACAGATCAAACTTCCAGGCATGAATAGTTTGAGATGAGATTGATTCTAACTTCAAAGTATCCTCAGGCAAACCATCACAGCCAGCTCAGTCTCCCCAAAATTGTCTTTCAAGGTCTTACCTCCTTAAACACTCCTGCTTACTTAACTTACTTAAAAGGAAGTGATCACCATCTCTTACGGTCCAGAGAAGTCAAAAAAGGAAATTCTTAAAAAGTTACCACTTAATGATTGTCCACTCCTAAAAACAGAGATTGACTCACTCAACTATTGAGTTTCCACAGCTGGATTCCATTTGTTCTGACTGTTGGTGATTTCCTTACTGCCTGAGGATGGACTCTTCCTTTATATTTGTATCTTCAGTGCTTCTTTTTATCATTGTCTCCATCCACACCTATCAAAAAGCCCATTCAGCCGGGCTCGGTGGCTCAGCCTGTAGTCCCACACCTTTGGGAGACTGAGGTGAGTGGATTGCCTGAGCCCGCGGGTTCGAGACCCGCCTGGGCAGGCGAGACCTCATGTCTACAATAAATCAAAAAATTAGCCAGGCGTGGTAGCACATGCCTGTAATTCCAGTTACTTGGAAGGCTGAGGCAGAAGGATTGTCGGAGCCCAGTAGGTCGAGGCTGCCGTGGTCGGGAGCGGCCACTGCACTCTTGTCTGGGCGACAGAGTGAGACTCCAACTCAAAAAAAAAGCCCATTCATTCTTGAAGGTTAAGGTCAACTTCTATCTATTCCCATGAAGCTTCCCTGTTCACTTGCCCCCTTGTTAATTTTTCTGACTCTAAATTCTTAAGAGCTTGTCAGCCTAAAATAGCCAAAAGAGTCAGAATATAATTGAAAGAGTTTATTCAAGCACAAAGTTTGATGATAGCCTACCCAGAAACAGCAGCTCCAAAGGCATGGAGTCACCATTCCGAAGTAGAGAAGTTAAGGTTTCATGTAAGTTAAGTTAAGGTTTCAGCGGCAAAGACCAAGGAGCTTTTATCAAGATTTCAACATTATTCATCCAAGATTGGCACATAGTTAGAGCAATTTGATTAGTTGTAGGTAGTGTTTGGTTTTAAAAGGGGATATTTAACATTTTTTACAGAAGATGTAATAATCACGAGTTTTTGGTCATGTGGTCTAAGCAAAGCAGGACAATGTAGGCAACATTAATCTATAATGGGTTATTGATTAAGAAGGCAGAAAGTTTTTGTCCCCAACACCATTTAATTATTTCTAGTTATTGTACAGAATAATAAAAGTAAGAAAGCAAGTTAATCTGTAATCTGAGAAACAGAAGTTGTAACCATATGTGACTTAGGTCACAGTCATAGTTCTCTTAGGGCTTGAAGTGTTTTGGAGGATTCCAACAGCTTTTAAACTATATTTCTTTTCATAAGTATTTACTTTCTACTCCATTAATTTTATACATCCCTTGCCTAATAATTTAACCATTATTATTCAGGGTACAGTTTTATATTTTATAGATTATGTCCTCTAGGATGATCTGAAATTGTACTATAGATAAGGTCTACTCTTTTTAGTTATATAAATAAATGAGACACAAAACCAAATTATATTTCAAACATCTCAATTCACTATAAATTTGACATCAATGATTTGGTGTCACTTCTCCAACGTTCTGATTCCATTGTCCTAAAAAGAAGAATTAATTGCACTTTCTTTTTTTTAATATGCATTTATCCCTTTTAGCTGCGAAGCAGTTTTCAGTTGTTTTATTGGCTGCTCTTATTGTTATCAAAAATGTTAACAAATGCTGGCAGAAATCTACCTGCTGAGGAGACCATGGGAACAGATATAGGTCCTTGCCTGCAGATACAAAAACACTCTCACTAACCATACAATATTTATTCTGTTATTCAAAAGAGACACCTTTCATTCCCAAAGCTGTAAATCTAACCCTCTTTTCCTGAAATAAAAGGCCATTAAACAAGGAGAAAAAAAATAAAAGAATCGCAATGACGATGAGGTGAAGTGATAAATGCACGAAATTTTCAGCAATAGCTAGGTGAAGATAAGGACAAATTCTAGAGGTGACGGAAAGCTAAATCAATGTATAATGGGTAAAGAATGAAGGCTTATGTTGGGAAATTTCTGTCTTTCAAGCATTTTTTGGAAAAGATTGGGCTCTTCCTGAACATATAAAACTACCAGGAAGGTGGTTTTGTTTAAGAAGGTTATTTCGCCTAAGAGGCAAACCCCCACCATCTCTATATTGTCAAATTTTCTGCTGCTTTATCCATCTAGACAAGGCACTTTCTCTTTCAGAGCCTTGCCAAGAACCCATGGACTAGTTGACATGAATGGAATGACAGGAAGCTATATGGAACCACATATTTGGGGATGGCTCTGTGAAGATTCCCCAGAATACATTACACCTGTGTGGAGAACATTTTCTCTAATATATCCACTTTAATTTTCATAACTTTTATCCAGATTCCAGTCACAAGAGGAATAACTCAGGCAGATTTCACAAAAAATAATGTTATTGCTGAACCTATCATAATAATTAAGAGAATAACTGCATATTAGAGACGTTTAAACCAATGGAAAACAGCAGGAAGACGTCTGTCCAGCTCCCTGACGACCCGTCACCCACTGAGCCATCTTCTAGTCAAACATTCTTTGGAAAGAGACCGCCTACAAAAATGATTTTCTCAACCTCAACCTGTAAACTACTTTTTAGTTTTAGTTGCCTTATTAAATAGTCTAACTACAGATAAAACTTGCAAGATTTTTTCCCAGGGCTTATGACTTTTCTTTCTGCCAATTTCTTTAGCCAATATTGCACTTTCATTTCTCACCATCCTAATCAGGAGTAATAAGTTATTAATGGAAAGCAGTTTAGTGCTAGAGGACATGTCAACCAGTTGTTCTCAAAGTACAAACAACATGCAATCTCAAAGCTGTTCATTTGAAGTCCTAACATTACCAAATCCCTGGTATATAGGGGGGAAGGAATGCCTCAATTCATGTTCCTAAGCTTTATTTTCAACAAGTCTAAAATTCTGAAAATAAAATGAACCCAAAATGTGGAATTGGAATTCATTATTTTAGTCAAAATATATAAAATATAACATTTTAACTTATTATCAATTATAGGAACCAGGGGGTCTTCCACACATAGTCCCTGAATGAACCTGTGAACAGGAATTCTAAAAACTAATTGCTTTGCCCAAGCAAAATTGGAGATGTCATTCAGCCGAAGACGTTAAAGGATTTGATAGTAATTTGGCTACAGAACTCCCTTTCTCCTTATGCATCCCCCACAACTGCATGTCTGAAAATTAAGCCAGAAGAGAAGATCTTCTCTTCTGGGTAACCATGATAATGATGACTGCATAGTAAAGAAATTCTGGAGCCACTCTTGTCTTGCTAAACTACAATGAGCCTATGTGCTCTTTGAACTATAGCCAGGTCATTCTTCCTGGCTTTGGCTGCATCCCCTACCTTGGAGAGGTGAATCTTCCCTTTCTCTCTCTTTCTAAATTAGTTTTTGAATAAATTATATTTTCTAATCTAAGAAAAAAAGAAATTCTGGAAAATGCTCTAATCATCTGTGAGATAAAAGGTAAAGAAAATACAGGATGGATAGAAAGAGACAGGGGAAATAGTCTTTATTACGACCTCAGTAACAATTTAGATTTAGGGAGTGACAAGGAAGGTTATCAGTGGGACCCATGGAGCGAAATCTATGGCAGTAACTATTCCCTACTCCTGTACCTTAAAATAATTACTATGTCAATGGTTGCAATTACCATCAAATTATCATCATTCCTATTACTACAACTTTTGAGGCAGGAATTTATGGTTTCTATCTGAATTAGTAAAATTAATAGGGTTAAAATCCTATCTGAAATGGAGCTCAGGTGATAACTCTGTCACCTGTAGGCTTAATCAGTTGGCCTGTGTGTGGTGTCCATGTGCCAGGGCAGTACACTAGGAAACAGAGATGTCCCAAGTCCTGGTAGGACTCTTATTAACTAGACAAATGGGGTCATTTCAGTTGTTGTTTATCTACCAATGTCAAAAATTTGACTAGTAATTTGAAGGACATGAATGTTAAACAGAAGTGGTATAGGAAAAAAAGAATTCATCTGATGATGGCTCTGTCTGTCTTTCTGATTCACTATGTAGGATATCAACTAATTGCATGATCAAATAAGTCTATTTTTAATGCTACTAAATTTTTCTATAGTCAAATCTACAAATTCTTGAATATAACAAACCTAGGCTAAACTGATGGGTCAAATTTAGCTGAACCTTTCTACTTTCATTCACCATGACCCATTATTTAGCCTTATAGTTGATGGTGCTCAAAAAGACAGCTATTCAGAGATGCATAAATAAGCCCAGGTGAACTGATACTCCAAAATTGTTCAATTCGCTCACAGTCATAAAGTGAGAATTTTTAAGAAACTAAATGACAGTGGCAAATATAGAAGGGATAATATTTATAAATTGTTTACTGGAAAAAGCGAACAGTAGGAGAAATAGTGCAGGATTACAACTAAGAAAGCATCAGGAGAAAATTGTCACACCATTGAGACTTTACAAAGGAGAGTGTGGAATGTGTAGCAAGATAATCACGAAAAGTAAGCATAGAAAGCAGATATTTTTCTCAGAATAAAGGGAAAATGGTGTGCCCCAATAGTCTTCAGAAACATTTCAAATAAAGTTCTGTGATTTGAGAAAAGAGCAAATACAAGAAAACAACTAAGAGGCCTCTTTTCTCTCTTAAGCCCTTTCACATTTGGACAATACACCTTGTAGTGTGGACCATCCAAGCCTCTGCATCTGTAGAAACATGGGTGCTACAGTTTAAAAACAATAGCATTCTTATTTTTTTCACTTGTACAATTTTATGACAATGGCCAATTTAATTAATTGTGCTTTCTCATTTCTTAAATAATTTAATATCAAATATATATGCATTTTAATAACAAGAATTACACTTGTATTTCAATATCTATCCCTATTCCAATTTCCATTTCTGTAAAATAAAACTTTATACAGGCAGTCAGGGATAGTATATGTTGTTGGACATGATGTATGTGTCCAGTAACTGTTAGTTCTTCCAAATTACTGGTGATTAGGCAAAGATTTTTCATGAGAGACTTAAAGATTACTGTATCCAATATCCATCACTGTCTTTCAAAGCTCTAAGGTAAAACACCATCAAAACAACTTCCAAAATGCTGAGTTGCCTATCCTCCTATGTCAGATTATCCTTAAAATTAGTTAATAGTGTGTTTTTGAGCACCATTATGAGCAGATTTATGTTTGGAAAGCTCAGAATATTTCTCACTTCAATCATAACATTTAAGACTGAAAGCATTGAAGTGGACAAATTAAGGCATTTCAGGTAAGTGTACAAACCCTGAACAATTTTCCAGCAAAGTGCAATGTTTATAATAGGAGTAAGTACATGTTAGAGTCATTTTGTGGAGGAAAAAAAGGAAGCAAGTCAACCCATTTTAATAAATATTTACTAAGTGTCTACCGTGCAAAAGGCAGTTAGAAGTTAGATGTGCAAGGACAGTGCTATAATGTATATTCCAAAGACCTAAACTTCTCTCTCAACTCCCTTGGCCAGTGCTAATCAACATTTTGTCTGCAGATAAAATCCCCTAGGGGAGTTCATCATACTTCAACAGTAAGCTATTTGAAGATGGACATTTCCTCAGAATGCTCAAGGTGTGTCCAAAACCTAGGAGGAAGAAATGCAGTAGGGCCAAAAGCATACTGGAAAGAGGAAAGCCAAGCTGAAGATTTAAAGCCAGAATGATAACAAGATATGTGCTATCTTAATTTTTGTATGTGATTTCCTTTCTTCAAGACCTGCTAAAACAGAATAGTCCTCATATCCATATGTGTATAAAGTAATGATGATGAAATGAAAGCCTGGAAATACCAATAATTCTCTATGGCATAGAGCAACTGGAACTCTCTTAGGTTACTGGTGAGAGTATAACTTAATAAAACCATTTTGGAAAAACGTTTCACAAGTATACGTGTGCGTACCTGATAACATAATATTTTCACTCCCACGTATCTACCTAACGGAAACAAGTGCTTATTAACATGAAAAGACAAGTATGAAAATGTTTATAGCAGCTTCATTTGTGATACCTCAAAACTGAAAATAGCTCCACTATCTATCAAGAGTAGGATGGGCAAATAATGTGTATTTTATTCATCGAATGGAATACCACACAGCAATAAAAAAGAATTACTGATATACTCAATAATATGGGTATATCCAACTTATAAATGCTGAGCAAACTTTGCTAATCAATAAGGAGTGCTCACCTATATAAGGCCCAAAAACAGACTAAAGCAATCTACAGTGACAGAAGTCAGAACAGTACTCCTTGGAATTCCTTGGAAGGGTGCTTGATGAGGAAGGACCATGAGGGCTTTATTTAGGGATAAATGTTCCGTGATATAACCTGGATGCTATTTATAAATATATATCTATATGTATGTATATATAAACACATCCACATGAGATTAAAATTTATCAAGCTGCTAAGGTACTTAATCTTTATGCATCGACACACACATGCAAATACATAAGTTTGTGTATGTATATATACGCATAGCATTATGATTATACATATATTTATATTCTATCATAGTTTTCTATCAGGCCTCAAGGCCTAGGTAAGGATTGTCTTGCCTGTAAGTTGAAGATAACAATTATTTCTTTGTTCCCTTGCAACTCCACAAAATAGTGAGATAAAGGGTAGAATGATGTCTACCAAAAGCCATGTCACTGCAGGCAAGGCTGTTTTTGTGTTTATTGCGGAGGCAAGAAGGACGGGTAATCAGAAAATTGGGTAATAGAGCTAATCAAATGCATGTGAGGAATACCTAAATTTATACTCTGTCAATTAGCAATGACTCATGTACTAGCCTGATCTATTATTGTATTCTATCTGTTGTGTCTGTAACTTCCCATAGCCTGTTCCTTAAGACGTAAGGCTCACATGATTTTCTGTACTTCACAAAGCTTAGCGTGAAGCTGGGCTGGCACACCTAGTGCTCAGTTCACGTTCATAACAATCCTAATGATGCCATTTGTGGATTACCATTCTAAACAAAAGTATGACTCTTCCTATAAGTTCTTTGAAGTAAGGGTTCATTCTCCCCATTTGACAGCTAGAGAAACTGAGGCTCAGGCTCAGACACTTCACGTGAATAGTAAATGAAAGAGCAATACCTGAGATGCTGTGTGCACATCTTAGATTCTCTGCCACAAACACTGCCGTTTGTTCCACTAGACTTGTTATGAAATATCTGCTTAGTCTGACCTTCCAGCCGAGATTTTCATCACCATGATTTTACCCCGTGTCATCTGTTTGTTATCCCTGCTAATATCAGCATCTATGCTCATCAAACGTTGCCTGAGAGCTAAAAGAACCACAGGTATGCAGTAAAATTATCTCAAGGTCTCATAGAGTCAATGTCCACATACCTGGTCTGACAATTAAGTTCACTAACTTGCCACTGTGTGCTAATGATGGAAGCATTGTACAATGCTTGGTAAGGATACATAACCTTGGTATATCAGTGTCTCACAGTTGTGTTTATGGCAACATGTGGTGCTGTTTTACTGAGTGACATTCATTATCGTTGTTGTATGTTTTTGTGTGTCATCGCAAGAAATGTCAGAGTGTGAATTAGAGCAATGAACAAACATTAAATTTCTTGTTAAATTTGGCAAGAGTGGAAGCAAAATCAGGGACTTGTTATTCCAAATACACGGGAATAATGTCAGGAAGAAAACCGCAGTACACAAGATGGATTAAACATTTTTCTGAAGGGGGAGAAAGCATCACCAATGAAGAGAACAGCCAGTAGCAAGCAGAACTGACAAAAACATTGCAAAAATTCATCAACTGTGTGTCAAAATCACTGGCTGACTGTGAGAAGTACACCAGACCAAATAATCATCAATAGAGAAATAGAAAAATCTTAACTGAAAATCTTGGCAGGGAAAGATATGTGCAAAAATAATGGCAAAGGAGCTCTTGCATAATGACAACGCACCAGCTCACATAACGCTGTCTGTGATGGAGTTTAGCTAGTAAACAAATAACTGTATTGAAATAACTTTCCTACTCACCTGATCTAGCCCCCAGTAACTTTCTTCTTTGTCCAAAGATAAAGGAAATATTGAAAGGAAGACATTTGATAACATTCAGGGCATCAAGGGTAATACGATGACACCTTTGATGGCCATTCCAGAAAAAGAGTTACAAAATTGCTATGACAGGTGTACTAGTCCTGGAATGGATGCATAGCTTCCCAAGGGAAGTACTTCAAAGGTAAGTTTAGTTTATTCAACAATGAGGTATGGAATACCTTTTCTAGGATGAGTTTGCAAACTTAATTGTCAGCATTTGTAGTTCTCATGGTTTGTTTGCTGTAATACAGTTTTCTAAATGTCTTTATACACCAACAACAGGCAGCAAACCAGAAAAGGCACAGTCCCATTCACAATAGCCACACAAAAAATGAAATATCTTTGCATCTTCCTAACCTGAGAAGTTAAAGATCTTTACAACGATAACTATAAAACAATGCTCAAAGAAATAAAAAAAGACACAAACAAATGAAAACAACGCTCATGGATTGGAAGACTCAACACTGTTAAGATGTCTGTCCTACCCAAGGCCATCTACAGATTCAATGCAATACCCATTAAATTACCAACATCATTCTTCTCAGACCTGAAAACGATAATACAGAAATTTGTATGGAAACATAAATAACCATGAATAGCTAAAGCAATCCTCAGAAAAAGAAACAATGTGGGAGGTATCACACTTCCAGACTTTAAACTTTATTATAAATCTACAATAATCAAAACAACCTGGTATTGGAACATGAACAGGCATATAGACCAGTGGAACAGGATAGAGATTCTGGAAGCAAAACCTCAATTTCTCAACCAACTCATCTTTGACAAAACCTCCACTAACAACCACTGAGGAGAGGAGAACCTATTCAGTAAATGGTTTGGGGAAAACTGGCTGACCACATGCAGAAGATTGAAACAGGACCCCTACCTACCACCACACACACACAAAAATCAACTCGAAATGAATCAAAGACTTAAACATAACACCTCAAACTATAAGAATCTAAGATAATTCAGGAGATACCCTTACAGAAATTGAAATAGGCAACTAATTCCAAGTGCCCGTGCCATAAGAGATAACATAGACAAGTGGGACCTCATCAAACTGAAAAGCTTCTGCAAAGCCAAAGAAACCATCAAGAGAGCAGGAAGATAGTCCACAGAATGGAAACAAATATTTGCCAACTGTGTATCCAACAAAGGACTAATATCAACTTTCCATATGACCCAGCAATCCTTCTTCTAGTAATATTACTGGGGAAATTCAATTTATTTTACAAAAAAGATACCTGCCCACGTATGTTTATTGCAGCACTATTGACAATAACAAAGTCTTCTAAGCATGCTGTTACTGTGTCTCAGTACCTCTCATATTAAGTCAGTCATTTTATGAGTCTGCTGAGGATTTCAAGGTCATTCCCTCAGTAAAATTTCTCTCTTATCCAATTAATTATGGCTGAATTTACCATGCAATTAGGAATATATTTTGATATATAGCAAATGGTCCCTTTATTCTATTTCTTAATCTATTTATAGAGTTACAAATTTGAACTTTATTCGTTCTTGACCATGTCTAGAAGGAAATTGAGCCTCTTTTATGATCGTCAATGATTTTCTTGAATTTTAACCAAAGAATGTCAGTGCTTTGATGATAGTATGCTATCAATCCATGTCCAGAAAGAGAACCTTTCTGGAATGAATTCATTGTCTTATTTTATAATCTACGTTGAATAACCATGTCAGGCTACACGTTTTTGACAGTTCTGCATCATTCCCTGACATAATTCTACTTGACAGCTAAAAGTAGCTCCCATTTATAGACCATCAGCACATTTTTAGGCAACATGGGCATTTATTTTATATGATGATCTGCCAGATTTAATGCACATATAGGTAGAATGCCCTTTAGTGTCGGCAAATTCATATCCATCATTCACTGTCTGTGGACCGTTAAACAATGCAGTATCTCACAGGAGCTTTATTATCCCATTATATATCCCTGATTAAACTCTCCTAGACAACCGAGTCTAGTTGTGAATGCCTTTAGCTTGACAAAAAGAGAGATAAGTCACCAACTGAGGTAGAGGGAGAAAGCATTGAGGAACAGGGTGAAAGGCTTTGGAGGAAGGTATGTGTCACTGCAGGTGTAATGAAAGCCCTCCTGGATTTTTAACTCAATTCTACTTAAATGTGTCATCTTCAAACCATACCCTCAGTTTATTCACCTGCAAATGTATTGTAAAAATTAGCTGAGGCAGTGTTTATGTCATGTGGCTCAGAAGCAAACAGGTAGTTACCTCAAACCTAGATGTCTTCACTTTTCCTCTCTGCCTTCAACCTATCTTGTCTTCAGTCCTTAAATTCTTGTGCTATCCTCTGAGGCCAAAGATGCCAGGGAATGATTGATCCTGCTGTAGAGTGCAACAATTTGTGATTTGAACCTGCTTAGCTCTTAGGACAGGAATGACATCTAAGACACATGCTTTGTGTAATTGATTTTTCTAATAAGGGAGCGGGACTTAGGCCACTCTATCTACCAAAAACCAGTTATTTTTATTTCTTAAGAGTTGTTACTGAGTCATTTTCCACTTCAAATATTCTCTTTCAAGTTCTCACTAAAATTTCAGAAGACTTTACTACCTTCATCAGCAAACTTGATTTCAGTTTAAAATCCTCTGGTTTCCTTTCTTTCGCCTATCCTAGAAAATGGCTGTCTATACCTTAAAGCAATACAAGATGAAAGGCTCTCCTGTAGCCATTTCTAAGTATCCAATTAAAATGGTATTTTGAAGGTTGTATTCCTAACATTTCATGCTTCATGCAGTAGCCGTGGGGTTCTGGCAGTGGCAGTTAGGTGCCGTGTCACCTTGAAAACGCCACAGGGCTCCCTCTCATCTGTAGAATGGACAAAACAATAGCAGCAATCGAATTTCCTTCATAGGTTTGTGGCAAGGAATAAATGAATACCTATAAGACACTTAGTATGGTGCCTGCCATGTAATAAGGATTTAATGGATACTAGTCACAGATGTACTTAATAATTGAAGATGCATTTTAAAACTCATCAACTAGTTTTGTTCATTTTAAACGCTTACCATAGAGTTTTATAGTGTTTCATTATCTTTTGCTTTCTTCCAACACTTATATGCTCCTAGCTTTTGAGGTACTGTGAGCTCAATCTGGCACTTAGCAGACACCACATAAATGTTTTTTTAAGTCTATAAATTAATGTTGCAAAAAAGTAAAAGAAAGTTTTATTTCAGCTCTTTAAATGTAAAGCCTTTAGGATGTGTACAATGATTTAAAATTGTCCTGCACTTAATAATGATGCATGTAATACCACAAAATCCACCAGATAACAAGAAGGATTCTCTTCTCTGAATACAGTATCCAGAAAGAGCCAGCAAAACAGAAAACTCATGGTCCCGAGCATTTGAGAGACTGTTTAGAACGTCTCCGCTCCAGTAATTCGAGTATTGCAAAGCCTAGGTATTTTCAAAGTGAGACGAACATTATGAATATTAACAACATAGCTGAAATAGAATGCATTTAAAAACATTCTTCTGAAACACATTAGCTCAATTGCCAACAAAGTGCTATAGGTAGAGTTTTAATTAACTAACCAGGAGTATAATAATCATATAAAATTATCTGATTATGTTTATAAAAATTATTACTAATGTGCTTCAGTTTTTTCTCTTTAAATTATAGATTGCTATATCAAATATTCTCATGCATAGCAAGCCTGGATTTTATTTGCAAACTTTTTTTCTATTTTTAAAAAAGTATAAAGGTGTTTTAACAATGAACTTCAGATGAGATCTCAATTAATATTGTTCTATTAAAAGGCCATTCTAAAAACTAAAACAGGGCAAACTTGAAAAGGATTAGTGTGTGAATTAATAAGTTTCCTAACTTGGTGGGATTAATAAGAATGAATAACTATTTCTTTCTTTTTTTATTGTAAAGATGTGGGGTACAATTAAGGGTTAGGTATACAAACGTTGACTATGCAGGCACCCTTGTTGATGAGGTATGCCCCTCCCTATTGCTAAGGAATATTGGAGAAAAAGTTGCATCAGGTAGGAATTTGAGCACAACATACTCTGAAGATGTTTTAATTTCAATAATTCTAATCTTGAACCTATAACTTTACTGAACGTTAAGCTGTAGTTGTATATGATTGAATCTGCTGATTGATGGAAGAATTAGAAGCCAACCATTTATAACTGTTTTACATAAAAGAAAAGACAGCACTATCATTCTTTCATTGATGCCTCCCATCGATATATTTATTTGGCATTTATTCAAGTCCAATGTACATTTTACAATAGATTTATTTGATATTTCAGTGGGAACCATATGTATTAATTGCCATGACAACAGCTTTGTAATCCTATAGTCACATTAGAGATCATTAGTGCCAAATGCTTCCTTGAGAATATTCATAATCTATAATGATAAAGCCTAAGTGATTATTTTTTCTTTTATCTTCCTTTATTATACTTTTTCCCTCTGAAGGGATTTGCAATTTTCTTTTCCTCTGAAGATTCAATTAGTAGAGCTTTTCCTACTTGAGCTATCGGGATTTCTATAAAAAGCAGCATTCCCTTTCCAAAGAATGCAAGTCAATCTCATTTAGCAATGTTCAAAGTGTACAAATTGTGTATATGACTCCACAAATTGAGTATATGAATCCAAAAATTGTGCGTATGACTTGACAACTTATGTCTATGACCCCACAGATTGTATATATGACTCCACAAATTGAGCATATGACTCCACAAATTATGTATATGACTCTGCAAATTGTATATTATGACCCCATAAATCATGTATAGGACTCCACAAACAATATGAGACTTCACAAATTATGTATATGACTCCACTTTCATTTGTTCCATGAATATGCACTATTAAAGCAGGCTTGCTGGTTGTCCTATTATTATGCAAACTTTTATCCCCCTCACTAGATGATTAAAGTAAACATTCATTCCAGAAAAGAGTTTCTGTAATAGTATTTAATGGTGTTTTCTGAAATTTACTAGTATTGTCTTTCTTTTTTGTCGAGCTAACTTGCTTTTATCTTCTTACCTTTGTCTCCCACTGAGTATAAACAAACCTTAAGGCAAACTGCCATGCAAGTCCATTTATCAGCAGAGGAAAGACAAACAAAATAGCTTTAATCTTAATTCAACTCAATTCAACAAGCATTTATTGAGCACCCATTTCATGTCAGGTGCTAAGCCAGCAATTGGGGAAACAAAATGCAATTAAACAGTCTCTGTTCTCAAAGAGCTTTGCAGAGGAGGTGGATATATAAACATAAAAACACTGAAATGTTATATGCATTGTAATAGATCTGTAATGCAATGAGTAATAATCTATAAGAGGAGTTTTGGCATAGTGTTTAAAAACATGAATTCTGGAGGGAGTCAGAACTAGATTTCCTGATTTTGAATCTAGCTCTAGCACTTAATATCAGTGTGATTTTGGGCAAATAGCTTAATTTCTCTGTGCCTCAGGTTTTTAACTTGCAAAAGTAGGGACAAAATCAAAGTCATATGTCGTAGGAATATAAGTTAATATTTATACTGAATATAAATTAGCTAATATTTATAAAGTTCCTAATAAAGTGTATGCCACATACTAGGTGCAGTATAAGTGTTTGTTAAATAAAACAATGGAAAGCTAATTATTGCAGAGCAAGTAAGAAAAATGGTGATTCCAGTAAGGTATCAGGAAAGGAACTTCAGAGAACTAGTATGAAATTTGTACAGATCTTGACATCAAGGAACCAGGGTCTGATTTCATCTCGACAACCCACCAGTTGAAGAGTGAATCAAATCTTCCAAAAAGAATAAGAAGGGGAAAGCATGAATTAAAAAAAGTATGGATGTGTCAAATCCTAGAATATCCAGCAAAGGGTTAGTTCACTCCTGCAGATAAAAGAAAGCCTTTCAGAAAAAGACAAGATGTGCCTGAGAAGGAGAATGGAGACAAGTTGTGAAGGAGCTTATTTACAGATTTTAGATTTCAACATCCACGCTTTGGAAAGCTTTCTAAACTGGTGCATGTTGTGACTGGATTCAGATTTTAGAAAAATAATTTAGGTTGTTTCATGTAAGATAAATTGAAACAAGAACCTCTGATGACAAGATGACCAGTTAGGAGACCACTGTAATAGTTCAGAATGAGAGACCCTGGACCAGAAAAATCAAGTACTACTGATGGAGAAATAAATGAAGAATCAGCTGGGCTCAGTGGCTCAGCCTGTAATCCCGCGCTTTGGGAGGCTGAGGTGAGTGGATTTCCCACAGGTTCGAGACCCACCTGGGCAACTTGGCGAGACCTCATCTCTACAATAAATCAAAAAATTAGCTGGGAGTAGTAGCGTGCACCTGTAGCTCCAGCTACTTGGAAGGTTGAAGTGGAAGGATTGCAGGAGCCCAGCAGGTCGAGGCTGCAGTGACCAGGAGCGTGACACTGCACTCCAGTCTGGGCAATACAGTGAGACTACAACTAAAAAAATAATAATAAAAATTAAAAAAAGAAAGGAAGAATAATGGCCTCATCTTGATAGGAGATAAAAGTTTTCTTATGATGGAACACCCAATCTAATTCTAGAAAGAAATTAACATATCATGAAAAATGCCCAACCAATTCACTGATGGATGCTAATGCATTAAGATCCCTTCTGGGAAACTTGTTACCTACCAATCTAGCTAATTGTCAGTCAAAAGTAATCATATTTAAACAGTGATTCTCTTTGTCATGCATCTAGTTTAACCAGGTTGTCTGATCATTTTTAAAAAAATAAAATGTTACAACCAAGAGGGAATTTTTGAATTAATCTTCTTAGGTTTCCTTCCTTAGAGGAAACATTAAATAAAATTTGACACTTGGCTGCCACCAAACTGTCAGAAAAAAATTTTGACAATGAAAGTCAAATTTTGGAGGAAAACGATGACCTTTGCCGAAAATGTTGAACTGAGAGAACTTACAGAATATCCAGGTTAGAAGAGGAGGATGATAGTCACTATGTAATCAGTGCCCAATACAGAAGATATTATGCCAAGTATTTACTAATCTTTAATCTCACAACAATCCTGCAATAAATATCATTATTTCCATCATATGGTTGTAGATGCTAAAATAAAGAGAAGTTACTAAATTTGCTTAAAGATCACTGAACTAGTAGGTTGTCGAATAAGATCAGATCGTAGTTCCTTGATGTCAAGATTTGTACAAATTCCATTATGTCAGACTCTCTGATATCTAGTTGTTAGTTAGGAAAGATTATGTATCATACTGTATTAAATATAGCTGTTATTTACAAAAATTGTTCATGTCTCTATGACACACATAATATTAAAAGGTTTACTCCCTTCTCAAGCCAAATGTTAAGAATAGAACATAGGGTAGTTGCATATCAGAATGAACAAGAACACAACTTTAGACTTAGACCCAGGTTTGAATCCATGACTTTGAAGAACATTACTGTGTCAATATCCTTAGAGGAAGATGGAGATAACATTTGCCTGATAAGATTACTAAGAATATAATCAAAGAATATTTGCCAAAATCTTGTACAGTGCCTGACAAATAGTAAATAATTAAGGGCAGCTCTTATCAAGGGTAGTTCCATTTTATGATGACTTGGGTCGGTAATACTTCTGTGAGGACACATATTTGAGATTACAGTAAAACTCAAAAGCACTTGATTGTAAAAAATTAACTTAATCCTACTTTTTTTCAGGGTAAATTGCTTTCATACAGTCAGATTCAAAGATACTTCACAGCTTAAAATGCATTTTTAAAAGTTTTGTGCAAAATTATCTAAGAAATTCAAACCAGCCCAACTTCCCCATAGAACTAACAACTACAGGTTTTTCTTTTTCTTTTTCTTTTTTAAAAATAAACATAGAAATGTATTTTCCCGGTCCTAAAGCTTGAAACTTACATTTGTCTTTTCTGAGTTTCTTTCTCGGGAAATGGATATTCAGGCCTACAGTATCAAGAAACTGAAAGTCACCAGATCTCCACATCCAGACAATGAGAAACAAGACCCCCTTGTGTAGCAACTCCTCTTTCTTATCCCTCACCAATTCCTGTTTTCCAAATCCTCCTCCTTACTTCTCTCTAATTCCTATTTTCTAACATCCTTCCCCACTCTGTAAACCCCTTATTCCAATGACAGGAAGACAGAATTGAGACAGTCTGCTGTTCTACCTGGCCGTTATCACCCAGATAGAAAGCCTTCTCCCCTAGTAATACTTGTTGTCTCAGTGATTGGCAAATAACAAGACCTTGACCCAACCCCTGGTGTTTCAGTAGCAAAATGTCAAGTAACACAATATTACATTTATGACAAAAAGAGAGTAACTCAAAATTCCTATCAGATAGACTTTAATACTGATCTATCACAGAAACAGAGAACAGAGTACCATATGTTCTCACTTGTAAGCAAACCTTGAACAATTATAATAATACAAGAAAGGGATTGGCAGTAGTGGGAAACTGACGGGGGTGAGGGAGGATTGGTAGTTGAGGGAAACTACTAGGGGAGGGATGGGGGTGGAATTGGCAGTTGAAGGAAACTGCTAGGGGAGAGAGGGGCACACCTCATTAGCAAGGGTACCTTCATAATCAATCTTTGTATGCCTAACCCTAAATTATACTCCATATCTTTATAATGAAAAAAATACATGTATATCAAAAAATATTGCTTTTGTATAAAATCAGACCAAAGTTTATTTCTATATTTGGTGTTAACAGCTGTCTTTAAATTAAATGCAATTCCACTTCTTGGAGACATGGCATCTGAGTTGAAGTAGATTGCCAGTGGACATGTTTACATCCCATTCATTGAGCAGAGCATGGGATATTGGTAGGAGCAAGGGTCTGCCAGTCAGAGTTCCACTTCTGACTTTGCCACTAACTAGTCATGTGACCTTGGACTACTTAAAAATTCTCCAGACTCAGCCTCTATATCTGTAAAATAAGGCATTTGAAATTAAAAATTGTAAGAAATCAGCTGCCTTAATAATCTGAGTCTGTGTATAGCATAGAATTGAGAGGTAGGCTAGAAGAAAATGTAAATTAATGTGGCATATTTTGGACAGACTTTTACCTTTGAAGACAATATGGCTAGTACAAGATAAGGAAACAAGACAGGGATTTAGTCAGGAAGAAATGAACTGTTTGAAAGAATTTGTTTAATGAGGCTGCCAATCATTCTTAGACATTCCTAAACTCAACTACTTTCTCCATCCATCTGTCATCTGCCTGTCTGCAGAAAGTATTCCTGATCTTCCTAATGGACCTTACACATTTATTGTACTGAACACTCTTACAAATTGAAACCATCCTTCTCTCTTCAGAAATCATTTGGTCTACTTAAATATGGGAGACATGCTCAAAGATACTAAAATTTCCTTAAACCACTAGGGGAAAGCACTATTTTTTTTAAAGCTATATTGATAATTCTACAGCATATACCTGAGATATGCAAAGCTGCAACAAGTAGACACCTATGTTTATATCTTTATATTTATAGTCCAGATATAGTATGTGCATATTCATATTTATATATATAGGCATGCATATGTTCATGCCTACATATGTATATGTGTGTATACACACACCCACCTCTACACACACACACATGATGCATCCACACAAAGAGACTATAGTGGCCAGAGAGTTGATTATGTCTTTAGCTCATTTGTACCAAGGAGCTGCTAGGTAAGAAGAGCTTTTCCTTAAATAGTTTTGCCTTCAGAATCTAAACATTTTACATGTCTAACAGTGTTCTTCCACTCATTTATTCAATAAATATTTTTTGAGCAGTAATCACTGCTTCAGGTCCTGGAAATGCACATGAATGAAACAGACAGGGTGTTCTATTCCTTCATTCCAGTGTAGAGAAACAGTTCATCATGTCTGAATTTCAACTTCTCAGGAGTTTTCATTAGTCTACCTCCTGGGCTATTTTTCTACTTGTATTTCCATACTTGTATTTCCTCACCATCACTACTGCTGCCCAGGGAGTTGCAGTAATTATTTTGAGAAGCATTGGTAGAATCAAAAAATTAGAAGATATTTCAAAAGTATGGTGAACAACTTCTGAATGGAAACTGAATACACATCAGCTAGTTTTCATTTTCTCTTGTTCCAACTCTGAAACGTACAAAGGTCTAGAGTTATCCCATATTTTATATCGTGGTGTGACTGGGGATGCAGATGTGAAAAATACACCCTGCCTTTAAGGAATCTGCAATCTAGTGGTGAAGAGACAGAAGTAAACAAATAAGTAAAGTGGTAATATGGCAGAGAATGACTAAATTGATATTGATTTATTTCTACTCTTGAGTAATCTTGGGCGGTCAGATTAGTTAAAAGGTAGGTTGATTTGGGAATTCAAGTTATAACAGGATTGAATCCTGAGTCTGAAACCCAAATGCAATAGATCTGAATTTCAAACTGCCCTTCAAGTTGACCTGGCATTCTGATCTTTGATGGGGTATGGTATAATCCAGAGAGAGGTCACCTTCCTACAGATGGAGTAATTGTTCAGGACATAAGAATTCTAAGTTAGTTTAGTGAACTTTGGTTCAGGGGCCAAGAAACAGAACTACTTAACCCTGACTAATGGAAGTACTGAGACTACATTAAAAAGCAAAGAGAAAGTTTGTTTTGATTCACATTGTTACATATCTGTTAAGCATTGCTCTATTCTAATCCTTGTGCTATGGACAGGTGATATCAGGAAAAGGGAGAAAATCATTGATTCTTGCCCTGAAATAGCTTGTAATGTAGTGTGAAGAGAACTCATATACATAACGTTAAAACATGATGTCCCAATCAAAATAAATTCAGTACCGGCTGTGGCCTAGACATCTTGCATATATTATCTACTACAACTCTAAAACAAATCTTGTGATATAGATGGTGGTAATGCTATCTCCATTTTATAAATGGTAAAAATGTCTAAAGAGGTTAACAACCGTACTTTAAGTTAATACTGATAAATTTTTAAAAGCGGGGAGAGAGAAAGTAGATTTTCTATGGGAAAATGTGTAACAGGCAGTTACACATGCTGTCTGTTATCTTTGTGCTCCTCTTTTGGCATCTGTGGAACTCAGTTTCAGCAAAATAAGGATGGTCAACTAGAAGTAGTCAATGGCTGTGCCTTAAAATCATCTAAGGTGTCTGTGAAGAATAAAGATACCTGGGTTTCTAACATAGAGATTGTTTCATCAGATGTGAATAACTAAAGCGCTTAAGAATCGGAATATTACAAGGGACTCCGGGTGATGTTCACATAGTTGTTCTCCAAAACAAGCACAGGTTGAGATTCCATTGCCCTATATGCTTGGAATGGGAAGTGTTTGGGATTTTGTTTGTTTGTTTTAATTTTTATTTTGGAATAATTACATTATACTTACCAGTTGAGCATCCCTAATTCAAAAATCTAAAGTGTTCCCATGAGCATTTCTTTTGAACATCATGTCAACATTCCAAAAGTTTTGGATTTTGAGCATTTTGGATTATCAGATTAGGAATGCTCAACCTGTTCCTAGGAATTTGTAAACGAGTGTCTTACATCTTACATAATGGTCCAGGGACCAGCATCCCTGTTCTTACTTGGGAGCTGGTCAGAATTGCAGGCTCTTGAGCCCCACACGAATGTGCCATGTCAGAGTCCATATTTTAATAAGATCCTTAGTTGATTTGTATGCGTGGCAATGTTTGAGAAGCATAGATAATTCTTTTACAATCAAATTTTAAAGTCTTGAAACCAAGAGTTTACAGGATCCTAAAAAGAAAAGTCAAAGTGAAAAAACTAAATACTATAATTCTACAGGAGGAAGCAGGACTAAAGCTGTATAGGATTTGGATTGGTAGACAGGAAGGAGGAAAACATTTGAAACTCTGGAAACAACAGCACTAAAAATACAGGTTGGACCTAAACCCAACGATTCATGGGCTGATGAAGAGACGAGTTTGAAGAGAAGCTTGTATACACTATCGCTTCTTCAAGACCCAGTCTAAATGTCCTGGGCAAGCCTCCTTCCATTTCTTATCTGTGATAAGAACATAAGATGAATGTCTTGATTCTCTCTCCCACCCTTAGGTCAGATCCTCCAGCCTTGGACACCCTTTCAAGATAAAAATCATCAACTTGAAACCACTGCCTGGCTGTGTCCAGACTGCGAGATTTACCATAAACATTCAGAGGCGACTTGGTGATATTGCTGAAAACTTTCCTTTCTTTTTGATGTTGAGACAGAAAGAGCCTTTGCAGACACTGCTAACTGGCTTTGAAATGTGACAAGCTAGCAGCTCTGCTGAGGATCCAAAAAGAGACCGGATCCCATACCACCAGAAGGGTCCCCTTCTCCCTAGACCTGAAATCAGAAGACTGAGGCAGGAAGCCTTGAAACCTTTCCAGGGCAAGGCAGCACAGCCTGAGTGATGCGTCCTGTGGACACCTGCACCCGTGCTCCCCAGTCTGCTGCTCTCATGAAAGGGATGACAGAGGTTAGTACCACCAGTCCCGTAGGGGCAGAAAATCAAATAAAAACCTCCCCCTGAAGGGTCGGTTACTCCCCAAAATGGGGTTCACTTACCCGGTGAGCAACAAATTTCCCATGAGAACACGAGTTTTGATCAATAGGAGTTTAATAACTTGGTACAGATAAGGAGGATACTGGGTATATTCTCCAATACAGTATCTCCTGAGCGGAAGTAACAGGAGGACTTTATGGGGCAATGGAGAGGGGAGAGGGTGTGACATCACATGTAGAGGTGGGGGTCTCAGTTGTGCAGGCACAATAAGTCATCATGCCAGCACATGGGTTGCATGCTATGTAATGAAGCCATAGCTCCACCCAGTTTGGTCATGAGGAAAGTTCACTGGGGGATCATCAGATGTGTTCTTCACCAGCTAGGAGATCACATTCCACACAGGCTGCAGGGCAGAAGATTGGGAAACAGGCTGCTTGCTCAAGTGGCTGCAGGGCAGAAGGCTGGGAAACAGGCTGCTTCCTATAGTCAGTCCCTGGAGACCCTCCCCGTCTACTTGCCAGGGCAATAGGTTCAGGGTGAGGACCCACCCTAGAACAAGACCCACATGTCAGGGGGTGGGACACACTGACAGGCTCCACGCAAAGGGTTAACAGCTACTTTGTCTCTCTGTCCAGACGCCCTCCAGAGCAGTAGCCGATGTCTGTTTTCATGCTGGGCTGGACCTTGAGGGTTGATGTCTACAGTGAATTCCTGCCCAACACCCAAATCGTTGATTTCCTTTTTATTTTGTTTAGTTCACAGTCCAGGTTTCTTTGGTAGGACAGATAGATGGTTTTGTACCTTTTTATTTTTTGAGCCCTCAAGTTTAAGTGCATTCATGTTAACTTAGCAAAACTGTGTATTATCTGAACTTTAGTGTAAAGAATTCTGTTTGCCCCACCCCAAATTGTAATGGTTTAAATTTGTGGGCTCTCTTGGAGAGAGAAACTTGGGTTAAAAATCTGGAGGTTCTAATGCAATGCCTTCTAGAGATGCAGGCCGATATTCTGAACACTGCAAATTGCCACTAACAAATGTATTTAAACTAATGCAAACGAAAGCACTAGATTCTAACCAGGTGTGATATAAGGATTGAGTTGAGAGAAATCAAGGGAGACAATAATTAAAGAAGTTTGCATTTTGTAAGTAGCTGTGCATAAAATAATCAGCTCCCAGAGGTGCATAAATTAATGCTCCTATTCCCTTCCCAAATTCCCAAGGGTTGGCAGGATCCCACAGGCCTCTCAGTTTGCTCTTAAATGTCACAAGAACCTCTGCTCAGAATTACAACCTAATTACAACATACACATTTGGGGATACTTTTATAGGAAGAATTTGTGCAAATTTAAAAAATGAAGCCAGATGAGTTGAAGCAAAGAGAACCCCCTGAGAAACATAATGAAGATGCGGAGATAAAGAAACATTAGGCAATATTCCCGACATTCTCTCCTTTAGCATTAAGTGTTTATAAGGGTAGCACACTGCAATAGCGGTGATTAATGTTGCATGGGATAATGGGAAATGATTGAGTGATATATTGGAGCAATAGCTACACATTTCCGTGTGTACTTAACAGCTCTGCTGGTTTTAATATGTGCTGTAAATACAGATACTGAGCTGGCAGGTTTAGTTAAAAATGGTAAAGTAATTACCGAAATAAAAATGCAACATGGTTAAATCTTTTTTATCTTAATACTCCTTCATCCTATTAACACGCAAAATAACTTTGCTGCTTTTCAGAAGAATGATTTTGACGTAAAATTTCTTAGATCATACAACAGTTCTATAGGTCTTCTGCTAATTAAAGAACAACAACAACAAATAAAACACAAATTCATTGTACTGGTGGCAAAGACAGCAATTACATTGGCTTTCCACATTGTCCTATGCCTTGGAGACTTGATATGACTTGATAGTCACTTAAAACCTAATCTGTTAAGCAATAAAGATGGGGATTTATGTGGTTTTTATATTCTAGCTTCTATAAAGCAATTGTGGTCTTTTGCTGTTCAAGGTGAAAGAAAACATTTTTCCTGCTTGAAGGCCAGTTTCAAGCTCATTTTAAACCAATTCCCACTCCCCTCTAATCTGTGACAAAGACACAGGCCCTGATTTTTTTTAACTTCAATTTCTTCCACCGAGCCAATCTAGTGAAAGAAATACATCTCAGAAAGTAGAACTTAAGGTAAATATCTACTAAACTAATTATATGTACCTAATGACTTTCATTACAAAATCAGATGTGCAGTTCTTGGCAAATGTTTAAAACCAAAAGTATTTTTAAAATGTCTCAAAATACACACAAAAAAAATTTAAATTATATTTGTATATAATAAATTATTGATTAAAATACAGGGATAGTGTTAACATATTTGAAATAATACACTTTCCCTACATGTTAAAAATGTAAATATCAGAAATGAGTATATACAATAGCTCTGGTCTGTGATTGTATAACCATTGTCCTTTTCCTAGTTTTTTGGGATTGTAGAAATTTCCTAAAACTTTAATTATTCGCTTTGATGTTTCACATACTTCTGAGCTGCTTTAATAACACCAACTCTCCTCTTAAAATAGTATATTTTTTTTCTTTCATGAATCTTTCTATAGGTAACCACATCTGAACTCTCAAAATTGCTGTATCTAGTTCTAACAATAGACATTTACAGTTTTCTAGTTGAAAAAAAGGATAAAATCTATGATGTATCCCGGCAAAATATGTAAATAAAGAATTAATTTTATGTTGACATTTTAATGAATGGATAGATTTTAATAATATTTCCTGGTTCTCTTAAAGTCACAACTACCCAACCATACAGCACTAGCTCCAATGCATATTTTTGTTTTTAAAATCTAAAAGATATTTTTAAAACTCCTAATTTCTACACAATTCCCTATGTTCCAATATACACGCCTATATATGATATATGTATATGATCTGTTCATATGACAAGTGTATATATATATATATATATATATATATATATATATACACATATATATGATACATTACATACACAGAAGGTGCCAAAAAAGGTGTACACATTTTAAGAAAGGAAAAAATTGTATTGAAATTGTAATACTCTATATTTACCAGTAATAAAAGAAGAAAACAAGGCACATTTGACTTCTGCAATGACAAAAGGTGATCAGTGTCAAGAAACTTCTGATTCCCAGAAACTACTGCAAGATTTCTCTCTGTACAAGGCCCCTTAAATCTTCCCTTGTGCGCATCACACACAGGACCATGTGTCTCAACCGTATCACAAATGTGCACAGTTGTTAGGTGTGTTGGAAGTTCTGTTGCATATTCATGCCTCCATTGTCATTGTATTTCCACAACGTTCTCCAATTTCAAATATCACTTTTAAATAGTTTTGTGCTCCTCAAGTGACAACCATGCTTCTGCTATTTTTTTGACTGTCCTGCCTGTTGCATGGTGGTGCTGGTGTTCATTTGATTAACACTATCTTTTGAGCGAACATCATACTACACATTGCCACCTTAGTTCAACTTTGAAAACATCTCTTAAATTGTGTATACATTTGTTGGCACCCTAGGTATATATTTGTGTAGAAACTGGGGCTTTCTCTATATCTTTTTTTTTCTCTATATCTTAAGGCAAGTATATCTTACTCTTATTAAGCATCAAGAAGGAATCTACTTGAACATTTAATTGTTCACCTCCTTGTTAATGCCTGGTAAAGCTAAAAAGAAAATTAAAATGTCAGTAATGTCTTAAGTTCCTACAATTTTTAATCTAATGTTGTGTTTATGAAGAATTGGCAAAACAAAGATGTTTGTTAAATGTGAAAAATACTTTATCATCTTTGACTTTTCTGATATTTACTCAAAAATCCATCACGGAAAGGAGAGAGATACAACCAGGACCACAACTCGTGACAGAAGCAGAAACGAGATAAAGATGGAGACACAATGCTTCTAAATTCTTGAAGAAGTTGCTGTTTCTTAGGATTTAATGAATAACGATTGGTAAGTTACTCCTCTACTTTTTAAAGTATAAGAAATATATTATCTGTTATTAAAGAAGTTAAGCAATGATACCCTTGTATTTGAAACCAATTCCATTTGCAGAAGAAAGTTCCTTCTTCAATTAAATTAATCTAATCTTTTAAATTTATTAAGGTGATTCCCAGTAGAGAACATGCTAAATGGGTGTTAGTTTATTGACAGCTAGAACTGTAGCCAACCTCAGAGACTATCACTTAACATTATCTCCCTTTAAGCTTTATTGAATCCACAGGTGTGCTTGTACAAGATGTAATAAAGAGCATTAATAAGTAGAAGAGAAGAAATTTAGAAATTCTGTATTTTGTAGAAGTTATTTTTTATAAATGAGTCTGTTATAAGAAGTATGGAATTACTTCATGAGCAACCACACCAGTTAGACCAGTGCAATGTCTTAAATTTTTTCTTTTTTTCAACACAGTACATTTAGCAGAGGAAAATAACTCTTTAGTATCAGGAGTCTGCAATTAAATGTGAAAAGCGATTAAAACTACTAACTGCCTTTGAATGTCTGTGTTTAGTCTTTAAAACTTATCACGGCTGCTCTATAATTACATCCTTTTATTTTCATATAAATAGATGTGTTAGTCCAGGTCCTCCAAAAAGCATATGTCCAAACAACATTAAGCATGCAAGAGACTTGTTAGGAAGTTGGGACCCAAGGAAGGTCAGGTAAATCATTAGGTCATATGCACATCTGGCCCGTGTGAAGGAAAGAGGAAAAGAAAGAATACAGGTGAAAGAGTCTTAGAAGACACTGTACTTCCAAGGAAGCTTGACAAAGCCGATTGATCCAACATCACCTTTCAGAAGAGTCTCTCATTTCCCCAGAATGGACCTGCATTATCCCTACCAGGCTCCATCATCGGCTGGGAGCAGTTCATAGACTCGTGGTTGGAACACAATGACACACGTGAGAGCTCAGAAGCTGAGGTTTTCAGTCAGTTGCACTCCCTCCCACTCACCCAGAGGTTGAATATCTGAGAGGCACATTTCCATAGCTTCCATAATAGAGTAATTTAAACTGATCAATGATAGAACAGGACATTTTCAGTGTGAGATACAATTAAACTAACTACATTAATGTCAGAGGGCAGATGACTCTGCATATAGAGATTCTCCTCTTAATGTTGGATTACAACTCTATTATAATAAACCACAAACTCTTTTATGGAGGTAAAATTCACATGAATTAAAATTAATGAGTTTAAAGTGTACAATTTAGTAGTGCTAAATTCATTCACGAGTTTGTGAGTTACCATTTCTATCTAGTCTCAAAACATTTTCATCATCTCAAAAAGAGGCTTCATTCTCACTAAAAAGTCACTTTCAACTCTTCCCTCCTCCCCCACCGCTCCAGCCCCTGGCCAACACTGATCTACTTTCTCTTTGTATTGACCTATTCTAGATGTTTAATATAAATGTAATAACAAGATATGTGAACTTTTGTGTCTGTCTGCTTTCACTTAGCATAACGTTTTCCAGGTCCATCCACATTGCAACAGGTATCCTTCATTCTTTTGTGTGTTTGATAATGTTCCATTGTATAACATTTTATTCCATTGTCTATACCACCTTTTGCTTATTCATTTATGACTCAATGGGCATTGGGTTGCTTCTGTCTTTTGGTTATTGTGAATAGTGCTGCTCTGTGTATTTGTTCACAAGTATTTTTTATAATACCTGTTTTCAATTATTTGGGGGTATGTACCAAGGGGTGGAATTGCTGGGTTATACAATAGTTCTATGTTTATCTACTTTTTTTTTTTAATTGAAGAATCCCTAACCTGTCTTCCACAGCAGTTATATTATTTTATATTCCTATTGGCAACATGCAAGATTCTAATTTCTCCAGATCTTTACCAATATTTGCTATTTAAATTACAGCCATTATGGTGGATGTGAAATGGTTTCTAATTATTGTTTTGATTTACATTTCTATAAAGACTGATAAAGTTGAACTTATTTACTTGTATTTGTTGTTAATTTGTATATCTTGTTCAGAGAAATGTCTAATAAAATCCTGTGATCATTTTAAATTGAATTGTTTGTATTTTTGCTCCTGAATTGTAAGAGTCTTTTATATATTCTGGAAACCAGACCCTTCCTTAACCAATATGTGATTTGCAAATATTTTCTGTCACATTGTGTGTTCATTTATGAAACAATGTCCTCGGATTCACAAAAGGTCTTAATTTTAAAGTATAATTTATTTTTTCTTTGCTTGTTTGTGGTTTGAGTGTCACATCCAAGAATATGTTGCCAAATCCAAAGGCTTGAAGATTTACCCCTAGGTTTTCTCCTAAGAGGTTAATAGATTTGCTGTTACATGTTAGTCTTTGATACATTTTGAACTAATTTTTTGTGTGACCTAAGATAAGGTTCTAACTTTATTGTCTTGCATATGAATATTCAGTTGCCTCAGCACTGTTAGCAAATTAGTTTAAAGATACTAATTTTTTTCATTGAATGGTCTTTACATTCTTATCGAATATCAACTGAGAAAAAATATATGTTTATTTCTCTCAGATCTATTCTATTACACTATATGTTAAATCTGATGCCAGTGCCAGTGCCACATTCTTTTGATTAGTGTCATTTTGCCGTCAGTTTTGAAATTGGAGAAGGTGACTTCTTCAAATTTGTTCTCATTTTCAGTAGTGTTTTGGCTATTTGGTGTCCCCTGTGAGCCCATATAGATTTCAAGATCAGCTTTTTCATTTCTACAAATAAGTCATTAGGGGTTTAATGGGATTTCTAGGACTCTGCCCATCATTTTCAGAGTATTGTCATTTTAATGATGTTAATTCAGGGTGGGATTGGCAGTTAAGGGAAACTGCCAGGGGAGGGAGGGGCACACCTCATCAACAAGGGCACCTGCATAGTGAACATTTGTATACTTAACCCTGAATTGAATCCTACATCTTTAAAATAAAAAAAAATTAAATCTTCCAATACATAAACATAGGATGTTTTTCTGTTTATTTAGGCTTTCTTTAATTTATCTCAGCTATGTTTTTAAGTTTCCAGTGTTCAAGTCTTGCACTTTCTTAATTAAAGTTATTTTTAAGCTTGTTATTCTTTGTAGTTGTATCATAAAAGATCTTGGTAGTCGTCACTCCCATACTCACAACAAGAAAAAAGCTGAAAAACTGATAACAGTTCTTAGGTCTATCAGAGAACTGAGGTCACAGGGAAGACTGATACCTGAAAACCAGAGACAGGCGAATACAGAGAATAACAGCTTCTGGAGCAGAAACTGCTGGAGTCAGACTGATAGGGAAACTTAAACTGTGATGGATGAACCGCTGGAGATAGAACATAGACTACCCTGAGGGCTGAAAACTCCTGTAGACCCAGCGTCGAGGGCCCTCCACACTTGCTTGAGTTTTACCTCCTATAGTCCCACCAGTTTCTCATAGTAAAGATTAAAAAAATTCTCTACTCCTTCTAGCAGGGAGAGCAAGAAGCAAAGTAACCACTTCGGAATACATTCAGCAAAAATCTAACAATTTTGAAATATATCCATAACCTCAAAGCATTTGCTGTTTTCCACTTTCCCTCAATGGACATACTTCAGCAGAGGTTAAATGATGAAGGACAAGGAAAATATCCAATTCCATCCTTCCACTAGTCTGTTTTTGCTGCATCTTGAATATTTTGATACGTTGTGTTTTCACTTGTTGTTTTTCTCAAAAAATCTTTAAAATCTTTTACTGTCTTTTTTTTATTTTTTATTTTTTGCTTTTTCTTTCAGTTTCTGCATTGACTCAGTGGGTTTTTCTGGAGCATGTTGTTTAATTTCCATGCATTTGTGAATATTCTGAAATTCTTCCTCTTACTGATCCCTAATTTCATACTATGGTGGTCAGAAAAGATCCTTGATGTGATTTCAGTCTTCTTAAATGTGCTGAGATGTGTTTAGTGGCTTAACATATGATCAGTCTTGGAGAATGCCCTATGTGTGCTGGAGAAGAATGTGTATTCTGCTGCCGTTGGATAGAATGTCCTGTACAAATCTGTTAGGCCCATTTGGCCTAAAATGTAGCTTAGGTCTGACGTCCCCTTATTGATTTTTTCTCTGGATAATCTATCTATGCTTAAGTCAGATATTGGAGTCCCCTACCATTACTGTATTATAGTCTACCTCTCACTTCAGATCTTTGAATATCTGCTTTATATATTTACGTGTTCTAATGTTGAACACATATATATTTACAATTTCCTATACTTTTGGAGAATTGACCCTTTTTTCATTGTAGGATGACAACTTGTATTGTTTTATAGTTGTTAACTTATAGTCTTTTTATTTGATGTTACTATAGCTACCCCTCTTCTTGTGGTTTCTTCTTGCATGGAATATGTGTAATAATCCTTTTACTTTCAGTCTATGTGTGTCCTTAAAGATAAAGTGAGTCTCTTGTAGGCAGCATCTAGCGGTTTTGTTGTTGTTGTTGTTGTTTTTGTCTATACTTCCACCTGATGTCTTTTGATTGAATAGTTTAATCCATTAAACAATCAAGCTAATTATTTATAGATAAAAACTTACTATTGCCATTTTGTCTATTGTAGACAGATAGTGTTGTAGATCTTTTGTTCCTGTCTTCTTCCTGTGCTGTCTTCCTTTGTGATTAGGTGATTTTTCTCTAGTGGTATTCTTTTGTTGCATACTTTTTTATATTTGGTGTGTCTATTATAGGCTTTTGCTTTGTAGTTACAGGGAAGCTAGAAAGCCTCCTTTTGAAGAAAGAGATTTGTGACTAAAATACGTTTGCAAACTATTGCTCCAAGGAGTACTGTAATAGTTCATTCATTACCCTAACTTTATCTTTTGTCGAACTCAAGGTAAAACATGCTCCCTTTTCTTTCTATCTCTGACTAAGCTTTCTTAATAACTAGTGAGGTGAGAAGTTAATCTTGAATGCATATGTTTAAATAGATGAATGCAATCAGTTCTAAAGAAAACAATATATTAAGACCTTAATGCAATTGGTCATTATGATTTTTTTAAAAAAATAGAGTAGACCTTAAACATTCTCCTGCTTTTTTTTTAGAAAATATGCAGTTCTGGGGAATTTGGAAAACTCTTGTTGTGTTCAATGAGAACAACCAGAAAAAACTGCTGAAATTCAACCAGTAATTGAGGATTTAAAATAGTGGGAGTTTGCCAGGGAGTGGGTGGTGATAGTCCTAATAAATTTTGGAAAGTATTGCAAGAGGTTTTGAACAGTCTTTTAAAACTAATCTCTATGTTCTGTAAGGAGTTTTACATAGCTGAAGACAATATATACTTTATAGATTTGTATGGCACTTCACAGTTTACTAAGTGCTTTCCCACTTTTCCTTTTCTGAAAGAGATGAAGACGTTGTGCTGTTTCAAAATTCTACTTTATGTTTTATTGATCCTTTTTAATGTGCTTTGAGTTTTTTATTTGAAACTGACAAATTGGACAGTTTTAATTTATCAGTGATATGACCTTCCAATTCTTTGCTTTCCTAGAAGTTACTTGAATTATGACTTTGTTAATAAATAATCTGCTGAGAAATAAATGTAGAAACATCCATAATCTTTATTTCAAAGAATTATCAATTCTACTACTACCCTGTAAACAACCAAAAACTTAAATAGCTGAAGATTATATAATCATAGCACAAAGCTCCATGTATCATTTTCATTTTCTTTAATGAATTTCACAAAACTAGGGAAATGTCCTGCTAATGCAGAAATCTGCTTTCATATTGTCATTATGGTGAATCCAGAGAAGGTTGAATCACTAAATCTCAATTACTAAAGAACAACATAACATCTATAATCAGAAGAAAATGTAAATGTTTCTACCAACTCAAATAAAATCTTATTTCCCAACATTATTTTAAGATTATTACTACTTAAAATGAGCCCCCAAAGACCTGAGACAGTTTAATATGAGCCATTTTTAAAAATAAAATAATAAATATGGAAGATTGTTTTTTGGAGGGGGCAGGTAGGGCAGGAGGCTCTTTGAAGTGATGCTAATTATTTCTTGTATTGATCTGTTTCTAGTAAAGGAGACTCTCAGTGGAGAAATGTTGGGGTTCAACACTAATACAACTCCCTCCTCTGAACATCAGACATGTCCTTGATGAGATTTACATGCCTTCTCATGACAACATTTAAAGCAAAAAAGAATGGGATAAAATGTATCGAACAGCTACTATATAAAGGGTGCTTCCTGTTTATAAAAGGACCAAGGCAAAGACTCCAGATTTAGGTAGTTATATTATTTTCTGTGTGATGCTTGAATGATTCTAATTGGATTTTGGTATAGTAATTGCACCTCTTCTATTTCTACATACAGATTTACAGAGAGGAAAGCCTGGAACTTCTTTTTTAGATTCAAATTCCATAAAACCAGTCTTGTGAACTAGAGTAACTCTTACAGAAAAATGCTCTTGAGAAAGAATCTGGAACAAGAGGAGGAAAGAGTGATTTCTTCAGTTGAGGATTAAGAATTGAATTAAGGACTGGAGCCTGTAGGAGACAGTTGGTTCAGAATTTGTGGAGCAGCAGACAGCAAAGCTAAGCTGACTTAGAATCCTGGAAGCTACTTTTTGACTCAGGGAAATGTGTATGAAGACACAGGGTTTACTTCATACACAATATTAACTCTCAAATGTAACTGAATATATATGGCAGAAAAGAGAAAGCCAAAGAATTTAAGTTTTAGGGACCTTCCCACTCAATATCATTCAAGAGAGTATCTCTCTCCAGCTTGTGCTGACAGGCATGGAAGTGGGTTGACCAGAGTAATGAAAACTGTTCTTCTTACACCCTCAATGTATCTTTTCTTATTTCTGAGCTACACCCCAGTGCTGTAATCTCTCACCTTGTTTCCTGAGTTCTTGTGAAGGCATTTTGATGTGTAGATAGTTATTCGAATGAATGTTTCTGCAGGTTATAAGCACTGAAGAGTCCTATGATGCCATCTTGTGACGTCTTAAACTCTATTTTTTCAACACCTATGAGCGACAATATACATCAGTAAAATGGAAAGAATTTTTAAATCTACTGTTTGATGCATTTTGACAAATGTGTAGACTGAATAACTACCCAGTCAAGATAGAGTCCTGATTTCTTCTGTCATTGTAGATTGGGTTTGCCAGATTTAGACTTCCATAGAAATGAAATCACAGAGTGTGAAGAGTTTGTATCTGGCTTTTTTCACTTGGTATGTCTATGAAATGTCTTCATAAGCATCAACAGTACATCATTTCCTTGCTGAATATTAATCCAGTGGATGAATATAGCACAACTCACTTATTCCCTTATGTGTTTGGCACACTTCCCTCAGTGTTTTGTTATTATTAATAAAATTGCTGTAATTAATGTATGCACAAGTCTTTTTTGGGGGTGTATTTTTTCATTTCTTCTTGGTAAATACTTAATAATTTTGATATTGTAGGATCATAGAGTAATGTGTATAAAACATAAAAATGGATAAAACACTTGCCAAAGTGGCTATGTAATTTTAGACTCCCAAAAGTAAGGTATTCGAGTTCTGGTGGCTTCATATTTTTGCCAACTCTTGACATTTTCATTTTATATTAATATATATTTTAATCTAGCCTTTATGGTATGTATGAAATGGTATTTTATTCTGGATTTAATTTTCATTTTCCTGATGACTAATGACACTGAGCATCTTCTCCAATACTTATTGGCTATTGATACATATTGTTAGAACTTTTCAAATTTTAAAAAATAAGGCATATTTGCTTATGCTAAATTTGTGAAGATTTTCTCATATTTTCTTCTGGAAGTTTATACTTTGAGCTTTTATATTTGAATCTGAAATCAATTCCAAATTAATTTTTTTCCATGGTGTCAAGTAGAAGTTGCACGTTTTCCCACATGGATGTTTATTTGCTAAATAGTCTATTTTTTCCATAATTGATGTCTTAGCATTTGTGTCCAAAATCTACTGACTGTATCAACTGGATCTAGTCTATTCTGGTCCATTGATCTATTTTATTTTTATTCAGATACAACATTTATGAATACTATAGCTTTTTAGTAAATGATTCTCCAACTTTGTTTTTCTTTTCTAAAATTGTTTGACTACTCTAAGTTTTTTGCATTTTGATGTAAAATTTTAAATAAGCTTGTCATTTTCTGTTAAATAGTCTTCTTGGTTTCTGAATGGGATAGCATTTTAATGTCAAAAGATGATGAGACTACCACTCAATGTCTAAAATAAAAAGACAAATTCTCTCTTCTTTAAATAATCTATATTTTTAATCTCCACAAATTTAACAAAAATACTAATATAGTATATATTAATCATTTATACTATATATGACTTTAATCCCATTCGTATAGTTTACTATGGCTGCCATAATAAAATATCACTATCTTGGATGGTTTAAAGCGACATAAATTCTCTCACAGTTCTGGAGCCAAACGTTTGAAATCAAGGCATCAGCAAGATTATCTTCCCTGTGAGACTGCAGGAAAAATGCTTCCTTGCTCCTTGCTAACTTCTGGTAATAGCCACTGGCAATATTTAGCTGTCCTTGGCTTTCAGTTGTTTAACACCAGTCTTCACCTCCATTGTCACATGATCTTTTCTTTGTGTATATATGTCTCCATATCTCTTCTCCTATGTGTATATTGAATTGGAAATCAACCAAATCAAGCATGATCTCATCTTAACTCATTGATATCATCAAAGATCCTCTATTCAAATAAGGTCACACTTGCAAGAACCAGGAAAAAAAATTCAACATGTCTTTTTGGGATTGCACAACACCAACCTATATTAAACAAATAAGATCTTTTGCTGTGGATATGGAGAGAAAAATAAAATAAAGATGAATTCATTATTGCTGTCGTAGACTTACTTGCGTCACCCAAAACTCATATGTTGAAACTCTAACTCCCAATACTTCAGAACGTGACTACATTGAAGATTGGACCTCAAAGCAGGTCATTAAGTTAATGTGGAGTTTTTAGAACAGCCTCTAATACAACATGACTGTCTTCCCAATAGAAAGAGGAAATTGGGGCACAGACATCACAGACCAAGGGATAACCATTGAGGATACAATGGGAAGTCAGCCATCTACAAGACAAGGAAAGAGGCTCAATAAAAACCATCCTGCCTTGATGAAAACAACTGACATCTTGACTTTGGACTTCTGGCCTGCAATATTATGACTACATAAATTTCTATTAAACCACTCAGTCTATACTTTGTTATGACAGCCTGGTGTACTGCAGTAAGGAAAAGCAGTTTGTTAGTCTCTCTGAACAGAACAGGATGTTGACCTTATACAAGATTTTTAGCAGTGTGAAATTCAAGAATTGGTGGACTTTCAGAGGCATAAGTGGACTGACATCATCAATCGACATATGGTGATGCAGGTGAAATTACTTAACATTTAGAAGTGTGCTTATTGAATTAAGTTGAAACAGGATTGCTAATATTCAGAAGCAAGGGATTCATACTCTGAGTTAACATATTCCCCGAGGTAAGCTTTCATTTTTTCCACTGAACAGATTTAAACAAACTCTGGTAACCACCTGTTATCAGGGATGAAGAACAATGTCTTTTCCTAAGCCTTGAAAAACTTTCTTCAGAATGTATAAATCAGGGAACAATTACTTTTAGCAATATTTTCTATTTATTCATAAATATGGTATATGTATGCATTTATTTGGTCTCCTTTAATTTCTCTCAGCAACACGTTGTATATTTTCTGATCATTATTTCTTTTTTTTTTTTGAGTTGGAGTCTCACTCTGTCACCCAGACTGGAGTGCAGTGGCCGCTCCCGGCCACCGCAGCCTCGACCTGCTGGGCTCCAGTGATCCTTCCGCCTCAGCCTTCCAAGTAGCTGGAACTACAGGCGTGCGCTACCACACCCAGCTTATTTTTTGATTTATTGTAGAGATGAGGTCTCGCCAAGTTGCCCAGGTGGGTCTCGAACCCACAGGCTCAGGCAATCCACTCACCTCAGCCTCCCAAAGACGTGGGATTACAGGCTGAGCCACCGAGCCCGGCTTCTGAACATTATTTCAAAAAATAATTAGTCAAAGCACATTTCTGTTCAGTAATCCTTAAGTAATTTAACAAGCTTTAAATCCATGTGCATGTCAATTCATTATTCCATTATATTTCTATTTTATTCAGAGTCATTTCTTGAGAAATCACCAAAACAACTTAAGAGATCACTCTTGCATAGAAAATTGAGGAAGTCAAAAGGCAGGTATCACTTACAAAGTAAACACTCAACTAGATTTTTAAAAATATTAATTTATTTATTATTATAAAGATGTGGGGTACAATTCAGGGCTAGGTATACAAACATTGATCATGCAGGTACCCTTGTTGACGAGGCATGCCCCTCCCTCCCCTAGCAGCTTCCCCCAACTACCAGTCCTACATCCCCCTTCCCCTGACAGTTTTCTGATACTGCCAATCACCTTCCCACAGCATTATAATTGTTCAAGGTCACTTTATGAGTGAGAACATAGGGAACTCAGTTCTTTGTTTCTGTGATAAATCACTGAGTATGATCAACTCCAAATCCATCCAATTTGCTGCAAAGTCCATATATTTGTCCTTCTTTATGGCTGCATAATATTCCATTGTGTATATGTACCACATTTTTTTTATCCAGTCCAGCTTTGTTGGGCAACACAGTTGATTCTGTGTTTTTGCTATTGTGAACAGAGCTGCAACAAACATACATGTGCAGGTAACTTTTTTGCAGAATGATTTGAGTTCCTCCGGGTATATTCCCAGTAGGGAAGATGCTGGGTCATATGGAAGGTCAATTTCTAGTTCCTTCAGAAATCGCCACACTGTCTTCCAAAGAGGCTGTATTAGTCTGCATTCCCACCAGCAGTGTAGAAGTGTTCCTTTTTCTCCACATTCTCACCAGCATCTGTTATTTGTTTTATTAATGAGGGCCATTCTTACAGAGGTTAGGTGGTATCTCAATGTGGTTTTGATTTGCATTTCTCTAATGATGAGTGAGGCTGAGCACGTTTTCATGTGTCTGTTGGCCGCCCGTATATCTTCTTTTGAGAAGTGTCTATTTAGCCTGGTATTGCTACAAGAACAGGCACATAGACCAATGGAACAGAATAGAGATTCTGGAAGCAAAGCCTCAATTCCTCAACCAACTTATCTTTGACAAAACCTCCAATAACAACCACTGGGGAGAGGAGAACCTATTTAGTAAATGGTGCTGGGAAAACTGACTGAACACATGCAGAAGATTGAAACAGGACCCCTACCTATCACTATATAGAAAAATTAACTAAAAATTAACTAACATTAAATGGATCAAAGTCCTAAACATAAAACCTCAAACTGTAAGAACCTTAGATAAATGCAGGAAACACTCTTTTGGAAGTTGGAACTAGCACTCGATTCCTGATCAAAACAGGAAGTGCCCGGGCCCTAAGAAATAAGATAGACAAGTGGGACCTCATTAAACTGACAAGCTTCTGCAAAGCCATAGAAACCATCAAGAGAGCAGGGAGACAGCCCACAGACTGGGGAAAAGTATTTGTCAACTCCATGTCTGATAAAGGCCTAACATCTAGGTTCTACAAGGAACTCAAATGCGCCGAAAGGAAAAAAAACAAACAGCTCCTTTAAAAAGTGGGCAAAAGACATGAATAGACACTTCTCAACTAAATTTTAATAGATGGAGGAAAAGGCAAAGACAGATATTACAAATTATCTCTCACCTTCAAGTATGGTTCATATCTATGTTTTGCTGCTTATTTGAATGATAGCAAAGAGTGTAATTTATTAATTTAGCATTCATATATCTCCCTCCCCTAATCCTCAGCTGGAAGCAATTAGTAAATAAAATGTGGAATGTCAGTTAGCTGGAAGGAATAATAGAAGCATGGGTTGTGCACAGCACTCTGAAAATAATGCCAAACATACTGAATGCTCTTCTCTCCTCATTGGACAATTCTGTTCTTATATTTAATTTAAAGCACTTTAATGTCAGCAAAAGGTATGTGGAATTTTCCTATAATTTTTTTTTGAGTCGGAGTCTCACTCTGTCGCCCAGACTGGAGTGCAGTGGCCGCTCCCAGCCGCCACAGCCTCGACCCGCTGAGCTCCGGCAATCCTTCCGCCTCAGCCTGCCAAGTAGCTGGAACTACAGGCACGCGTGGAATTTTCTACTCAGGTATATCTTGTCGAATTTCTTTAGTTAATAGAATTTAGCAAACTTCAAATCATTCATTTCAATTGGGGAGAAACCAAAGTATTGACTGTTACTCATTCTCTACTTATGTGATAAATCATTCACTTCTGTGATTACCATTGACAATTTGCAAAACACCTATAGCGAGTGCATAGGGTTCTAAATGAAATTTAACTGTAACCCAAAAATGTGGATTAAATAACTTCACTGTAATTTTTTTTACTTCTTGGACATTGTGATGCTTAGAATATAAATCATAATTTCTTATATTCTTCAGAACAATGATGTCTAAAAGTTTTGAAATAACATATCTGTAAGAAGAAAAGTATTTATACATGTATATATACCACAATTCCTCCAAAACATAATTATTATTGAAATATTGTATATATGATATTATATGTATGTGTATTTGTATGTGTGTGTGTGTGTGTGTGTGTGTGTGTGTGTGTGTGTGTATAGGTGGTGCCAAAGAAATGTATACACATTTAAAGTATGACATTCACAAATGTGTATATACTTTTGGTACCTTTTTGCCTATATATGTATGTGCGTGTGTGTGTGTGTGTGTGTGTGTGTGTAACCAGGGAAAGAACTTCAACATGTTTTTTGAGACTGCACAGCATCAATCTACATTAAACAAATAGGATCTGATGCTGTAGATCTGGAAAAAAGAATAAAACAAAGATGAATTCATTATTCACTGTCATGGACTTACTTGCGTCACCCAAAACTCATTTATTAAAACTTTAACTCCCAATAATTCAGAACGTGACTGCATTGAAGATAGGATCTCAAAGGAGGTCATTAAGTTAAAGTTGGGTTTTTCAGAATAGCCTCTAATACAACATGGCTGTCTTCCTAACAGAAAGAGCAAATTTGGGTACAGATGTCATAGACCAAGGAATAACCACTGAGGATACAGTGAGAAGTCAGCCATCTACAAGACAAGGAAAGAGGCTTCTGAATAAAAAGCACTCTACCTTGATGAAAACCACAGACGCCTACACACACACACACGCATATAGATAATAGACATACATATACCTTTGGACATTATAATACAGACACTGAAATATAAAGTAGAATAGAACATAGTAACTACATAAATATAAGTTCCAGCATTTTCTTCCTGTACTCCAATGGATTATCTTGCCTGCATCTCATCTTGGACATGACTTTTCTAGAGGCTGATTTTTCCTAGCGCATAAAAGTCAACACACAACCAAGACTGATGGTTAAGGAAGGAAGGGTAGGCCGATGGTTTGAGTCTCAGCGTTTCTACTGCTGCAGCTCTGGGGTAAGGCCTGCGATTCTATGTTTCTAATCATCTCCCAGACGATGCTGCTATGGCTGCTCAAGGATTCACTCATTGAGACCCCAAAGAAGGCTTACTAGGGCCTGGTTAAATGATAAAAACACATGCCTCCTCCTCTCTTTTTTAAAGCAAAAATGTAACTCTGTAGTAAAGTATGCAAATACTAAACAACTGACTTCTTCAAATCATCTACGAATGTATATCTTTTCCCCGATTGGAGTCATCCTTGTCAAAAGGGTGGATTCTAAACCACATACACCAATGGAGCAAATCAGGAACCATGTTTGGTGTCAAATTCATCGTAAAAAATTGAGAGATGACTCCAGGTAACTGAGTTGTCCTTCCCATTGAGTATTGCTCCAGTGTTTTACAAAATTCACAACAACACTTATCCCAAGGGCACCTTCAGTTAGCAACTCTTTCCCATAGTGCATCCAATTTTTGAGATGCTTCTTAACAGCTGAAAACAATAGCTAACACTTTTTAAAAATTATTTTAAAAGGTCACATAGCTAGTACGTGACTGGGCCAGGATTTGAATCCGGGTAATGTGGCATTAAAATCTGTGCACGGATCCACTAACCCAACTATTTTCCAGGCTTTAGTGAAAAGGGAGCTCTTGATTGGACCTATTGGAATGTCCCCATGGCTTAAAGCTTCTGTCATCTCTGCCACTTTCCATGTCTCCCAGCTTTATGTGAGTCTCCCACTTTATCACCAGTGCTAGAGTTGCGTTTTATACAAACCAGAGGTGAGAGTTAAGAAAAGGAAAGGAAACTTTGGCCTTTGAACATGACTCCTCAACATGACCATCTTCTAGGTTGATCTGAACACCCTAGGTACTATGACCAGAAAACTATTGGACGAGCTGACCCATAAATGTGTCTTCCCAATTTAGCATTGGTTAAAGGCTATGGTGAGTCCAATACAAATGACCAGAACACTGAGTTTTGTCATTCTACCAATAAAAAGCCCTGTTATTCATTATTCATATTTTAATATAAATAAGTAGAATCTAAGAGGCTAATAAGTTCCCCCTGAAGCTTCAGAAAAGCATCAGACATACAGCTAACTCTTCAACAGGTAAGAACCTAACCAAGAAAACCTTGAAAATGTTAATTACTCTTTGTTCTGTGCTGACCAAGATCAGTGCCCCAATCTACAGGAGTTTTTGCCAATCTCACATTTTCTTGCTAAAGCAGATTCCACAGAGGACTTGAAAACACCACACACACACAGATACACGAACACACACACACACACACACCCCTGAATCAGTTCACCTGTGAAATACTAGGCTTAAAAATTGTTAGAATTCTCTCCCACAATCCTATATGATTTAGATACATTTCTGAAGTTTTAAGTTAATTGCCATCACAATTTTGCATATTATTATCACTGTACAGTGATCATAAGGATATATCTATTGTTTTAAATAATACAACAACAAACACAATGCAAATCCAGTCCATAGATCAATTGCCTGAGAGTCTGCCCATCTGGTACAATTTGAAGAGAGATAAACGTCATTTTTATTATCCATTTTTGTTATTTTCAGTCATGGACACTGGAAAAGTTTACACACTGACCTACCTGAGGGTCAGTTTACCTAACTGATATTTCAAGGTCAAGGAATTACCATATAATAAAGGTTGGTCATAATTATAGCTGCCATACCCAATAAAGCACTCACTCATTAGCAAACAGGGTGCAAAAAAACAAGCGCTTCAGAGTTAGAGTCCCAAATTCTGGTTTCAAATTCTGCCTTTGTCACTTTCTAACTATATGACTCTGGTAAGCCACTAAATCTTTTTGGAATCATTTAAAAATGGGAATAGCCTCAACCTTGAGAATTTTCTATGAGAACAAAAGAGGTAGATTGCACGCATGTGTTTGCAGGTATGTGTGTGTTTTCCAGATCAACTTAGAACCTTCCTATTGGTCTACAGGCTACTTGAGGGCAGACAACACTACCACAGGGAACAAACTTGAGGGCTAGGACTGAAACATAATTTCTTGGGATCCCTTCTCTTCAGGGTCTGCTATAACTCACAATCTAACAATGCAACTTATTTGGCTTCCAGCAAGGCTTTCTAATTCAAGAAACTCTCAGATGACTACAAATCTCTTACTACCTCTTGTATCACTGTACTTGATATCTCAAGGGTAATGTCAGGTTCCAAAATTATTTCATGATTTGCTTCTAATGTTCAGAGCTCTATTTTTGTACTTAAGCTTTAGACTAACATATAAATCATTTTATGCTATTTATATTTCCAGCAACTTTTTAATAATGGATTCATTTATAAACTAACACCTTCAATGTTTTAAGTCGCATTCATAAATTTAATACAGTTCATTTCCTGTTTAAGTATTTTGGCTAACATAAAATAAGATCTATCCTAATATTTTTATAAAACCAGCAGAATTAAATCTATAAATATCGTTATTCTTAAATTATTTTAAATTTCCCTGTGTAATACATAGTCTTAGTAAATTACAAGTTGAAAGCAGTTACTCAATGACATATCTAAATTAGAATCACAGGGTTAACATTTTACTTGAAAGAGACCAATTATCTTAAACATTACTAAGCTTTCTTTACTTTAATTCTCTTAAACTAACTAAAATACTACATTTGTAAAAATACCTCCTTAGCACAAAAATATTTGTTATATATGTGATTCTATTTTAAATGTTTATGTTTAATCCTAAATCTTCCTGTGGTTAAGGATGTTGAAAACACAATTACATCATGCTATACACCTTCTCACAGGGTTAAGGGCATATAAGGACTAGAAAGAAATATAGGCCAGGAATATGAGGTCTGGAGCACAAATATCCAGGGTGATTTTTCTCACAATCCCAACCGTCAGACTGACTTCTGTTTTTAGGCTCTATATCTTACAGATCTTAAATTAAAGGATAGTGGTAATGCTATTCATTTTCAACCTTTGAATCACATCATTACCTCATTCTGCCATTTTTTTTCCACATAAACTTGCAACCTTTCACCTAGGCTGCCACATCATTTGATTGAATTTTTTGTGCCTTTGTCTCAAATTTTATAGATCTAATAACTTCATAGGAACTAGTCAATTCTTTTCAAATCCACTCTATTCATTAGGAGACAACTTTTTCGATTTTAAAATGGTAGCCATGGGAATTCTTCAGAACTCTTGTGTCTTTTTTGTCTATACAATGCCAAGATCATTATACTGGTTAGACTAAACGAAAAACAGAAGGCAGTTGTGATTCAAACACAGAAGCACATGCAAAATATTACATAGATTAACCAAAGAAAGATACATGCATTGAAGGATGTCGTGTTGAAAAAGTTTAGAGGTGCCATTCACACCAGAGTCTATAGCTATGGGTGGACCAGGTACTCTTTTGGACAATGATGACACAAAAATTATAAGAAAGGCAAGATCCCTGCTTGCCTGGGACTTACATTCAAGTGGGAACAAAAAGTCAATCAATGAGTGAGTAAATAATGAAACCAGATCATTACAGTTCTTGACAAGTATCATAAAGGAACTTCAGCAAGAGGGTATGATAGAGAGTAAGAGTAGATGACCATGGAAGGGCTAACTTCAAAAGTGGTGTTGGTAAAGCTTGACTGGGGTGGTGACCTTTGAGCTGGAGGATGAGAGAGAACAGCTCTGTGAGAAACTAAGGAAGGGCTTTCTAGGCAGTATGTACCCAAAGTGTACAGACCCAAATTGTCAACTGCAGGATTATTAACATGTTTCAAGGAAGAAATAAGACCTGTGTGGATAAGCAAAGGTGTGATGTGAGCCAAAGCTAAGAGCAGAAGTTGGGACAATGAAGGATGGAAGAGTTTAAATCAAAGGAGTGACATGAATTGATCTGCATTTTAAAAAGATTACTCTGGGTGTGATGCAAAGCCTAGGTATTAGGGAAACAAGAAAGTCTGCCTGACAGATATGGGTGGTTTGGTCTAGAGTTGTGCTAGAGAGAAAGGGGGAAATGGACAGTTCTTTGGAAGCAAACTTTTCACCATGGTTTGGGTGCTAGGAGATGATGGAAAGTGATGAGTCAAGAATGACTGCTGGGTTTTTAAATGTGTAGATAGGAGATGTTGGTGCCATTGGCCAAGACAGAGAAGACCAAGGAGGAAACAGGTAGGTGGGAGAAGGGGAGGCATCTTGTGATGGAAAAGAGAGATAGAAGATGTCTATGAGAGCAAAGTCTTGACAGGAGAGAGGATGAAGACCAGAATAAAAGAAAGGGGGTTGGTGAACCAGCTTTAGATAAATAGACAAGTTTTGTTGCATAATCAAAGTAAGGAAAAGGAAATGGACACATAGAAGATAGGCCTTTAGATTTTGTGCTGGAAAAATTGGACAATTTAAGCTGATTATTATTATTGCAGATAAAAATTGAAAGAAGGAATGGTACGGTTTCTGCATTACTTTTACTACCTTATTAAAATTACCTCATTTGATAATTAAGTTATGTATAGAAGAAAAATATAGATAAAAGTAAGCTTAAGTCTATCTTCTACAGTTTTTCTAGATGTGGGAACATAGACAAGTCTCAGCACTTAACAGTAATTAGACTTTGTAGACATTTTTTCTCTGTTTTCAGAAAGGTTTTATTTTGCCTCTCTACTTCCTCAGGCAAAGTATTTAATGTAGGTAATGGAACATGCAATCAAGAGATTAATTTGCTTTGGGGCTGTGAAGTTTGCAGGTTAAAAGACAAACATAGTATTTTTGAACAATACACAATTATTTACTAGTTTGGAGCTATCCATCGGCACATTAGAGAGAAAGCTTGTAAACTAAAATCAATACAAATAATAATTGTCTCTCCTGGGAGAAGACCCAGAAACTAGAACAGAGAATATGAGATGTTTGTTCTATTAGTATTATATTTATAATCACAAGGATTTGAATTGCAATCTCATGATTCTCTGTTTCCTTTTATCTTTTTTCTGTCTTTCATTGATGCAAGATTTTACTCTATTCTGCAACAATTATTTTCTACATAATGATTCCATGTCACAGAAAATGCATAAACACACGTACGCACATATATGCAAACACACACACACTTATGCTTGCCAAAAGAAGGCCATCCCTACTCAATCTCCCTTTTTTTTGACTGTAGCTGTCTAGCAATAAGCATTGGTCTGGAGTCATCCATTTTATGTAGAATTCCCACAATAATGGATAACAGTATCTTCATAAACACCATCTCAGAAAGCCAGAATTCCCACTACTAGGAAGAAAAGGTAACTTAAAAAAAGTTACACTTTCTATTAACTACTACTTACTTCCTCTAGATCAATATCTGTAACAGAAACTTAAACAAAAAATTTTGGTTCTATATGGCAATGCTATTATTGGATTTCTGAAATTCAAGTCTCTCATTCATTCTCAATGACAGGGGAAAATTGATAGGATTCAAATATCAAAAGTATTTTGGGATTAGCATGCAATGTAATACTGAGTAAAGAAGGAAAGAATTATGAAAGTTAAAAACAGTTATAGAAATACACAGGTGAAAAGATAATGTAGGAGAGAAGTATGCATAATTAGTGAAAAGGATTAGAGATAAAAAGCAGAAATTGAATTTAGTCATAGATAGACATTATTACTCTTATGAGAAAACTTTAGATGGCTTGGATTTTGTCTGTGTAGATTTTATATCTGAATGAAAGTTAACAATCAATAAGTCACCCACTGAGAACTCACTGAGTCTGAACACAAAGTTGTAATATAAGAAATATTTTCTGTGCTCTAAAGTTCTTAAGAGAGATAGTCAAGTAATTTAAACAACAGACTTTCGTATTTTAGAACCAACACTTTGAGGTGTATATTATTCTATGCATGAGGTATTTGAAGCCTAGAATAATCTGTCCACAACTAATAAGTGTCAGACATGGTATCCAAATCCAAGAATCTCTGACTCAAGGCTCATCCGCTTTCTATAAGCCATCTGACTCATGAACATTTATGGGTGTTCAGACAGAGTAGGAATTAATTTGACTTTAGGTTCTCCAGTGGACTTTCTAAAGAAAGAGTTGCTTGAGTTGGTCGTTGAAGAATTTTTAAAAGCAGAACAGAATCCAGAAGATTGTTTAGATGTGGAGAAGGGGAGGACTCCACGAGCAATGCTGATACAGTAGAAGTATGACCATGGTGGGCACAGGAAAATGTGCAGGGCTGCTGGAGTGAATTGTGTGTGGTGTTGAGGAATACTGAGATGTAAGACTGGACTGGACAGGTGTGGGGAGTCAGGTTATGAGAGGTTTGAACACAAGCCTGTCCCTGTTGAGGACAACAGGGTTTATATGCGAAGAAACAGAGGAGTCATTGCATGTTTCTCTTGCATAACAAAAGCATGGTTTTAGAAAAAGTATACTAGAAAAAGAGTCCAGAAGACCTTGAATGAAAAGACAAGAGAGGCAGATAAACCAAATGTCAAAAAACTGACTGGGAAACTACAATTTCACCCATATCAAGCTTGTTATCTGCAATTACATTTATCTAGAAGGAGTTAAGTGAGTAAGGGAGAAGAGGGAATAATTTAATACAGACAACCACCTGATCACAGAGAACTTATTGTACCAGGTCAATAAGGAACCAAAATTTCTCAAATTAGGCCGAAGTTCCTCAGGCGACCATAAGTTAATATGAAATATGCATCAGAAAATTCATACCTATAATAAAAGTAAATTGAAAAAAATAACATCTTACATTTATAGACATTTTTATTTTTCAAAATTTTGTAAACCATATTGATCAGCTAATTGCAAATCTATTTAGCAGGCTAAATGCATGTTTAGTAGCATTTTTATCATCATGCATTATTTTTCAATTATTAAACATTAAAAACTCAAGCTCCATCATGCAAAGGTTTGTTTGTGGTATGTTTTTCATTATAAAAGGATGAAGACCTCTGCTCCAAGTGAAGAAAAACACTGAAGAGTTTTCAACATAGTTATATAGTCAGATTGCATTCTGACAGCTTGTTGAGGTTGAGTTTGAGCAGATCAAGACCAGAAGGAGAGCAATTAAAGACCAGCTACAAAGCTGCGATCCTATACTAAAGCAGTGAGGCAGAGAGACAGAGAAGCAGACACATCCAAGCAATGATCATGAGTCCAAGCTGGAGGAGTGGGTGAGGATATTAAATGAAGGAGTAGAAGGCATCAGAGACTGTTTTCAGTCTTCTTGCTTGGATGACTAGTTGGATGGAGGTTTTAGAAATACAACAGAGAATAAAGGAGGAAGATATGAGTTGAAATAAAGCTGATTACTTCTCTTTGTCATGCTGAGTTTGAAGTACCTGTAGAGAATGATCACACACTCTGATTTGCCTGAACTGTGCTGATTTATGCCTGCTGTCCCAGCTTAATTAGTAACAGCACCTTCTTTCCTCTCAAAAGTGTTTTGCTTTGGGACATCAGTTATATGGTCATTAATCTATAAAACTTACAGATAGAGATAAAGGCCCTTCAGATGGTTGAGTATGAGTCTGAATCTCAAAATAGAGTTCTGGAGGGTCCATGATTGAGGAGTTATCTGAATATTTGGAGTTATTTGAAACGGTTAGTGTGGATGGAATTACCTAGGGAGAGAACAGTTTTGTAATCGTGGATAAAAATGACCTCCTTGTTGACAGCAGCATTTTAATGGCAGGTGGGAAGAGAACCTTAGGTACACATACTCAGAGAGGCACAAGGAGAATGAGACAATTGCAGTAATATTGCTATAGTTTTCATGAGTTATTTAGATGGAGAGTTCAAAGTGTAAGCCAGAGTGTAGTGGAATGAGAAGTAAAGGAGATCTGAAGAAAAATAATTTGGAAGAAGACTAGATGATAGTTAAAGCAGTATGTAGGACCTAGTGAGTCTGAGGTTCTGTTTTTTGTTTGAGGATCAGCAACTTGAGAATTTTTATAGACTGCCAAGAAGAAGTTAGGATTCAGAAAGGGAAAGGAAGGGGAGAGAGGAGGGAGGGTGAGAGAGAAGAAGAAGAAGAAGGAGAAGGAGGAGGAGGAGGAGAAGAAGAAGAAGAGGAGGAGAAGGAGAAAAAGAAGGAGACGGAGGAGGAAAAAGAGGAAGAGGAGGAGAGAAAGAGGAGAAGGAGAGGGAGGAAGGAGATGAAAGAAAACAGAAATATGTACAAAAAATACAGGAAAAATAAACTAACTGCCAATAATGCAGACACTTGGAAAATGAGAAAATAAATCAGAGGCAGAGGTGGAATATTTGGGCTTGAGCTGGATGATGGACATCTCATTCTCCATGCCTTGGGCTGTCGGTTTGCACTCAACTCATAATAACCAGAAGGTGATTCTCAAGGTCAGAAATAGGTCAGGGGTTGAAGAGTGGAAGGAAGTTTGTCACTGAAGGACAATTTAGGCAGGTAATAGGAACACTAAAAAGGAGCAGGCTGTCACTGACTCCAGGTACGTACTGATTCAGACCACCAGGACATTTCCTCAGGCTCAGGAAGAAAGAAGCCTTCAACCATAAAGGGGAAAGTTATGCAGTAAGCCAAGCTCATCATACCTTGGGGCAGAAGGACTAAATTTACATTCTAGTAACAGAGCAGTCCCGGGTCCCTGGAATCCCTAGAGCAAGTTCTGGTGTTGTGGTATTAAAATGATCAGATATGAATACTCCAGAAATTTTTGTACCTGGTGAAGTTTAGGGTACCCTCTCTGAAGCTTAACACCCATCTTTGTCCCCTGGAAGTAACTCAGAAAAATCTACAAAGTACAGACTTCTAGGTTGAAGGTAATATAATCAGGTGGGTTTTGACAGCAGAGAAAAAGCAATAGAAGCAACACTTGGCACAAAAGTGAATATTCTAAAGGAACAGAGGGAGCCTATGTTATGGAGAGGAGATTTCAGAAAGTTGATACTCAGCAATATTTTTAACACACTTTGTGAAGTTACGCAACTTTCTTAACTCTCTAGACCTTTTAACATTGCCCATCTCAAAAAAGCAGGAAGTCGGGCTCGGTGGCTCAGCCTGTAATCCCGCGCCTTGGGAGGCTGAGGTGAGTGGATTGCTTGAGTCTGTGTTCGAGACCCACCTAGGCAACTTGGAGAGACCTCATCTCTACAATAAATCAAAAATCAGCAGAGCATGGTAGTGCGCGCCTGTAGTTCCAGCTACTTGGCAGGCTGAGGCGGAAGGATCGCCAGAGCCCAGCGGGTCGAGGCTGTGGTGGCCGGGAGCA
>NW_007246493.1:309247-331415 GCF_000164805.1 Carlito syrichta
GAGCAGCCACTGCACTCCAGTCTGGGCAACAGAGTGAGACTCCAACTAAAAAAAAAAAAGCAGGAAAAGAATGGTTGTGTAGGCCAAACATTTTGAAGGCCTTTTGTCTTTGATGAATGTAGGCATAGGATGGTGTAAGAGCAAATAGCAAGAATCCTGTCGTTAAGTGAACAAAGGAACAATATCTTTCAAGGAAAAAAAATTAATAAATCCAGTTTGATTTTAATTGTACTACATAAGTCTGGTCTGTCTCTGGAGAATGAGTAGAGATATACCTTTGAATCCAAATATTCAGTGAGATTTTTACCTCATTCAGAACTCAGGTGAATAGCAATGGATCAATTGAGCAAGGACTCCAACCCTGAAGCCCTTGGGATAACTAGGTAACCAATGAACTGTGGATCAAGAAACAACCAAGACAACCAGCAATGTGATTAACCCAATGATGCGTTAAAAACATGCAAGGGTAACTTCCCCTTACAGGTTTCCTGCCCAGGGTGAAATAAAAGCTTACAGTTGGATTTTGTGAATCCCTAGCATACATAAAATTACATAGCTTTCTATGCGAGACAGAGGAGTCAAAACATAAATATAATACTATCTCTACCATTGAGGAGCCCATAGTCTAGATGGCACTGAGTATAAGATCATGGACATCTGATCAGAGTCCAGTTGCCAAGAAACTCAATAGCCAAGAAACCACTCCTTTTTTTTGACAGGACAGGACACATTTCGTCAGATCATCAGTCCTCTGTAGATTTTCCAGGTACTACCTTTTGTTAGTGCTGATAAGCCCATGTCACCCATCAGAATAGCGAGTTCCTAATAATAACTTAAACTACCAAATACAACTCCATCTGCCACTTGTGGTCTGAGAAGTCAAAGTGTCACTATATGCAAGAAAGTTAAGCTCTTCCAAGTCTCTTGAGATTTTAGTGAAAAAAAGGCAACAGTGTCCCTTAAGGATATAAATAACTAAATCCATTGTAAACTCAACTGTACTAACTCAAATCAAGGATATCTTTGAGGATGCCTTTAGATGCTATCTTGATTCCAAGTATTCAGTGTAAGGGAATTTTTAAAGCACTTAGGAAAAGGAAACATTGTACAATCATATTTTCTATTAGATTCTTGGGAATCTGAGTTTGCAAATGGTTGACACGTGAAAAATACGTACATGACCTTATCTATCTATTTAACTTTCTAACAAAAAACCAATTATTTATTCTAATTTGGGTCCCCCAAGCATTCTATGTTCTTACAAAAACTGACAATATCATGAAACTGCTATTGCAGACTAACTGTGGTTAGCACCTCCTATAGCTTGAAAATATGAAGGGCACACACCATTGTCCTTCAGTGACACTAGTCCTCGGGTAGTATGAGGTGAGCAGGGAAGGCCTTATTTCATCTCACGGACGTGCGTTGGCAGCCCTTGACATTCCTAAACTCATTCATTCTCAGCTGATTTGAATAGTGATGAAGAAGACCCACATATCAGCACTATTCACAATAGCAAAAACACAGAACCAACCACGCTACCCATCGAAACCGGACTGGATTTTTAAAAAATATGGTACATATACACAATGGAATATTACACAGCCATAAAGAAGGACAAACATATGGACTTCGCAGCAACTTGGATGGATTTAGGGTCTATCATACTTACATGATCTATCACAGAAACAAAGAACAGAGTACCATATGTTCTCATTCATAAGTGTACCTTGAACAAGTACCATAATACTACAAGAAAAGGATTGGCAGTGGTGGGAAAATTCTGGGAGGGGTTTGGGATTGGCAGTAGTGGGAAACTGCCAGGGTAGGGGTGGGCACACCTCATTAACAAGGATACCTGATCCTGAATTGTACCCCACATCTTTAAAATTGAAAAATTTTTTAAAAAGGAAAATGAGCACATCTAAGGGGATGTGGAATACTGGCTGCCATAACAAGGTATCCATAAATATGCACATGTGAATTCAATTGGGATAGGAAGGTCTGCATTTGCAGAACTAGATGTGTGCATTTTAAGATAAAAACAAATAGGTGAATGTTTTAAAATTTCATGTACTTCTAAAAAAATCAGTTAGGAAATCCAGAAAATTTTCACATGTGATGTCAGTGAAAATCTGTCCACATCTGTATTTAGTTGTACAAGACCGTGAAATAACTCGTTAAATGCACACTCTTCATCCAGGGGCTTTGATCCTGTACAACATGGATGGTTGTATTACTTTTCCCTCTAAAACTTACTATGGTGCAAATACAGAGAGCTCAATTCAGTGAACATATATTTTTTCCTGATCTTTTTCCATCCATTGACTAGTCTGGAGTCAGCTGTGAACAGAGAGATAGGTGAGGTCTGGTCCAGCTAAAGGGAGTCACACTTATTATGTTTTCCATATCTCAACACACTCAGTAGCACCACTACAGACACTTCATAAATTACAGGTTCCAATGTAAGGAGACACACCCCGCTAGGACAGTTCCTGGTTCCATCCAGTTCAATCACTTCTCTGACTGAAACACCAAGGTGTAGCTTTCTGGATAGGACAAATTCATTCCTTGAATCAGTCACAAAACTTTAGGGTCATATCACAAATAATATACATTTCATAATGCATTTCATTATATATTGCATTTTCCAATAACTTATCTAAATTTGCTTAAAGTCTTTATTTTAAAATTCATGGTGATGCAGTTCATAAACCAGTTAGTATTGAACACAGATGAACTTCTTTAGAACTTCAACAGGATGGTCCTAAATAACAGATCATCAACAATGTAATTAACTTTATATTAACTTTGTTTTTCTAAAATGGAATGTTATCATCATTTAGTTTTTCCTTTGATAGCAACTAATTTATATAAATCTTCAACTCCTTCTGTTAATCATTTTGCTTCACATTCTTTGACTACATGAGTTATTTTTGAGTCCAGAGTGATATAAAAACAAAACCGCATGCATCTCTTAAATATTCCAAGAGAGAAGACATCGTGATTTTATACAAGCAGAGGATAAATTATATTTTTTTTTGCCACACCTGAACAAACATTTCACCATCCCTCTGTAACCTCATTTTGTGATTCAGAAAAGTGACCAATTTGTGTTTTATTAACCCAGCATGAATATGATCCTGGCCCCTCTTTCAGGTACATAGGCTTCATTTTAATGCTAATTTTGTTTTAGAGTTGAATGTTAGGGTTTCCATTCAAGTGACTTTTCATGTATAATAAAGCCACTACTTTCTCAATATTTGGTGAGGTGACTGTACCTATTTTATAGATATTTGGTGCTGATTATAATTATGCCTTATTCTTGAGTAAAGCTGAGGTGTGGTACGTCAGCACGTTTTTCTTCCTGTCTCACTGAAGTCATGGCAATACATGAAGATTTCAGAAAGAAGAGTGTTTCATTAAATAAACATACATATAAACACTGGATGGAATTAAGGGCCTCCGCGTAAAATGAAGTCAAGAGTTACACTACTTTAAACTTGATTACTTAAGATTTGTAGATCACCAAGATATTGCCAATTATTTCTATTTACCCTTCTTATTTTTTCTTTGTCATCATTACTCTGATAATACTTGCCATTTTTATTTCTCAGATAAAATGGAGGAATAGGTCAATTCTCTATTAGGTGCATATTTCTCCACGTTTTCAAAGCTCCTTTCAAGTCCTGTGTATTTCAGTGCCAATACTGATATTTAGAAACTAAACTTGGAAGTAGTTGTGTCTCAAGCTGCCAAGATCACCCCCGCCCTCCCTCTCATCCCCATGGCACTTATGGTTCAAGAAATAACCCTTTTCCTCAAAGGTGAACTCCTCTCTGTGTCCAGGAGACAGATGAGAAAGGCGGGTTCAATCTCCATTTCACTTCCTCTCCCAGTCATGAAAGAGGCAGTGTGCCTTTAGTGACCTCTGATGCATCACTGAGGAGCTGAAAGAAAGGAGCAGACAATTAGATAATAAAAACTGTGAATCTACATGAACTGGCAAGTGTTTTGCAGTGGAAGAGAACAGTCTGTGCCTGTGCTAGGTGGTGCGACCGACGGAAGGCTGGAAGAATTTGGTGGAAGTTTCCAAAGGGAAGCGGAGACTTTGTGGGGGACTAGACTGAAAGACTCAGTGGAAAAACAGAGAAGGGAAAAGAAGGATTTAGGAAAAAGAAATTAACTTCACAAGAGGGAGTAATCCATCTGTGAGAAAAACCCTCATATACACCCATAGATTAATAAACTACAGTTTACCCATCAGTTAAATTGTCACCCATTTGTTTAACGAGCCTTAAATGTCTTTCATATCAGGAGCTAGTCTAGGTTCTAGAAACACAAAAAGGGAAAAAATGCCCTTTTCTTTTCGGGGCTTCCATTTTGGAATGACGAATTGTCTAGGTGGATATGCCACAAATCTAAAGACCCATTTAATGTCACCGCAAAGCAAATGTAGGTATTTAGATTTTTAAACAAAGACCAAGGTACCTGGGGACGATTCATCCCCTGACAATAAGACTTTCATGAAACAGAAAGGAAAAAGAAGTCAATTTGATTAGTTGCTGTTTAAAGGGTGTATTTGTCTTGTTTAGTTCTAGTCATAGATAACTTGACATTTGCATTACTGAAGTCCATTTCCAAGTGTCTTTGAAGAGCACTGAAATGTTCTTGGAAGGTGGCCAAAGTCACTTTGGCTTTCCTATACGCACTTGCATGAAAAGATCGGCGCATGAACTATAGCGTCTATGACAACTAAGATGCCATAATATGTAATTGCATCATTTTTTAAAATACAGAGTGAGTACCACTTTCAAGTAGTGAAACTCTAGGGATAGCTTTAAGGTCAGCCTGTGAATGTTTCCCACCTGATGCCATATATGCACTGAATTTGCAAACACAATTTGAATTATATATTGTTATTACTGGGCTATATTTTTTTAAATGACTATTTTCAGTGTGAATAGCCTATTCTAGGCAATGAGTGCATGGAATAAACTGAAAATAAAACAAGTGAAATTGAAGCAGAAGTCTTTGAATAAAGAAAAATACTCAGCATAACAATTATAACATTCTATTTCTTATTTCCACAAGAAACAGAGCCCTATGAATAAAAAAAAATTACATCCTAATAGTTATCACCCTCTTTGTGCCAGTTCATAGCTTGGTAAGATTTCTTGTTTCTCAATCTTCACCTTACTAGTTCCAAAAAGGAATAGAAATTCTACAGAGATTCTAGGACAGAAGGTAGACGATGCTGATGGGATTATAACTCCTAATTTACACCGGTATGATAAAATGTGAAAGAATTAAAGAGATAAGCTGAAGATATATTAAATTAGGAAACATGACTGGACCACCTTTAGCCTGCATTCCACTAACCAAGGCCTATTTCATAAAATGGACAAGTCACAAGCAGAAGTATCACAATAGCCTGTGTTATATTTGTCAATATTGATGGAATGGGATGAAATGTAAAAACTACCAAAATTCCTCTATAGTTTGGAGTACAGGAAGTGGTTGCTAATAAAATTACCATCTATCCGCCAACATTATTCTAGGGAGAATTTTCTTTTCCACTTTCGAAATAATTTTTTCCCAATATGCATTTAATGACAGTTTCCAATTCATCGCTAAGGAATCTTAAAAACGATGCAGTGTGGAATACAGTTATAAACAGACATGATGATTCAGTCACACGAAAGACAAGATATTTCAATTACATTTCATATGGTAGCAGAATGACCAATGCATGTTTCTGTTTTTATGTTTCAGAGATAATGATGCTTGAATCAGAATACAAAGGTAGATTTTCTAGTCTATTGATTTTCTTTTCTAATTTAATGCAGTTTTATTTTACTCATTTTTTAAAATTCGTATTTTAAAGATTTGGAGTACAATTCAGGGTTAGGTATACAAATGGTCACTGTGCAGGTAAAGTTTGGTCCTCACTTTGGCTCTGGGTTGAGATAAGCTACCTTTATTGATGAAGTGTGCTCCCACCCTCCCCTGGCAGTTTCCCACTAGTGCCAATCCTTTCTTGTAGTATTATGAAAATTGTTCAGGGTCCACTTATGAGTGAGAACATGTGGTATTTAGTTCTTTGTTTCTGTGATAGATCACTGAGTATTATAGACTCTAAGTCCATCCAAGTTGCCATGACACTCGTAATTTTGTCCTTCTTTATGGCGGCATAACATCCCATCATGTATATGTACCACATTTTTAAAATACAGCCCACTTTCGATGGGCAGCATGGTTGGTTCCGTTTTTTTTCAAGCACTTGAAAAATATCTGTGAAAGTCTATATTCAAAAGTAATTTTGAAAAGAAAACCATACTGGGAATATATCTGGAAGAACTCAAATCACTCTATAAAAAAGATACCTGCACACGTATGTTTATCGCAGCATTGTTCACATTAGCAAGAACATGGAACAAACCATGCAGCCCGTCAAAAGAGGAATGGATTAAATTGTGCATATACAAGATGGAATATTACACAGTCATAAGAAAGAACAAAATCATGAATTTCACAGCTTAGCGTCTATAATACTGAGTGATCTTTCACAGAAACAAAGAACCAGATATTACATGTTCTCACTCGTAAGCAGACCTTGAAAAATTGTCGTAATACTATAAGAGAATGATTGGCAGTAGTGGGAAACTGCTGGGAGGGAGACGGGGAAACGGGATTGGCAGTAGTGGGAATCTGCCTGAGGAAGGGGGGCACACCTCACTAACAAGGGTAACTGCGTAGTGAACATTTGTATACCTAACCCTGAATTGTACCTTACATCTTTAAAATTTAAAAAAAATTAGATGAAAAGAAAAGAAAACCATCAAAATGAAGCTGCTTGGCTGATGTGTATCTTCCATGAGATGGCTCTATCCTTGCTCTCTTTGCTCTCTTCTGGATTCCATCTCTAATTTCACTAGCTCCTCTTCCCATTCCAACCTGTAGACATCTCCCCAAGTATAAGACTCAACTCTTTCTTGTCCGCTCAACTCAATCTCTCAAAATAATAGATCCTCTTTACTCCCTCTCTTTAAATCCTTAGCATATTCTCTAGCCTCAGACCCTCAGAAATATCTAGAAACTGTCTCACTACTTTGTTGTTTCTGTTTCTAATTCTTCTCTCCATAGACATAACCAGATGTTTCTTAAAGTGAAATTTGAATTACAGAAGAAAAAGAAGCAAAAAATTAATTATTTAGGAACTCTGCCAAGAAAAGACTAGAAATCAAGTATTACCTTTAAAAAGGTGAGAAGTTGAATTTGCAAAAGGCCAACGCTGTAAAATAAAATCTTAATGTCCACAATACTACACAATCCTCTGTGTGTTCCTGTGATGTGTTCTTGTGATTCTGTTTTGAATGTCCCTTGTTTTTCTTATAGAAACCAACCAGTTTTCTTTTCTTTTTTTTTTTTTTTCAATCCAGTTCACCTTTGATGGGCAGCACATTTGGTTCCATGTTTTTGCTATTTTGCTGTGAATAGTGCTGCAATAAACATGTGTGCGCAGGTATCTTTTTTGTAGAATGATTTGAATTCCTCCAGGTATATTCCCAGAAGAAGGATTGCTGGGTCATATGGAAGGTCAATTTTTAGATCTTTTAGGAATTGTCACACTGTTTTCCACAGACGTTGTACTAGTTTACACTCCCACCAACTGTGAAGAAGCATTCCCTTTTCTCTGCATCCTCTCCAGCATCTGTTGTGTTTTTGAGTTACTAATGATTGCCATCCTGACTGGAGTTAGGTGGTATCTCAGTGTGGTTTTGATTTGCAGTTCTTTGATGATTAGTGAGGCTGAGCATTTTTTCATGTATCTGTTGGTTTCTCATATGTCTTCTTTTGAGAAGTGTTTATTCATAATTTTGGCCACATTTTAATAGAGATGTTTTTGTTTTTTGGTTTTTTGTTTTCCTTTCAGCACTCTCCTTGTAGAGTCTGGATGTTAGGCTGTTATCAGATATACAGTTATTAAATATTCTTCCCCCATTCTGTGGGCTGTCTCCCCACTCTCTTAATGGTTTCTTTTGCTTTGAGAAGCTTTTCCGTTTGATAAGGTCTCACTTGTCAATCTTATCTCTTATGGTATGGGCTATTGGGGTTTTGATTAGGAATTGATTGCTTATTCCAATTTCTGTAAGAGTACCTCCTGCACTTTCTAAGATTCTTATAGTTTGAGATTTTACATTTAGGTCTTTAATCATATACACAATGAAATATTATGCAGCCATAAAGAAGGAGAAAATTATGTGCTATGCAGCAACTTGGATGAATTTAGAGTCTATCATAATCAGGACTCTATCACAGAAACAAAGAACTGAGTGCCACATGTTCTCACTCACAAGTGGACCCTGAACATTTACCATAGTACTGTAAGAAAGGGATTGGCAGTAGCAGATCACTACCAGGAGAGAGTGGGGCACATAACATTAATAAGGGTACCTGATCCCAAATCAGGTGAAGTAAGGACCAGTGGGAGACCCAAACTTCACCTGTACCACGATCACATATGTACCTAACCTTGAATTGCATCCCACATCTTTAAAATAAAAAAAACCAACAAGTTTTCTTTTCCTAACAGAAACCAACTTGTATTTTGCCTGTCCACAGCCTTCACACTAACCAGACTCTGTTTACACAACTGAGATACTAGCATTCAAACATCCATTATTGTGGCGCTTATGCAGGCAAAACATTTCTAAAAGTTCAAATCAGTATGTCCCACATTTTGTTACTGTGAATGGAATATGAATAACTGGCCTTACAGGTGCTTATGCATAACCTGTCTTCATTTTTAATGAGGCATGCCATATTTGAAATGTAGGGCTCAGAAGAAAGCTTCCACTCCACCCTCTGAAGGTTCACTGAAAATGAACTGACCATAGACAGATTAATAGGAGAAAAAGTCACACACATGTATTTGATGTGAACAAGCACAGGAAAATTGCAGAATGCCCAATGAGGTCCAGGTGCTTATATGCCCTTTTTCTTCATAGCAGAAAGGGAGATGAAGAAAATGTAGCTATTTTAAGGGGCAGTAAATAATTTTTAGAAAGAATAAATGGGACCAATGCTCAGACAATTCTTAGCAAACAATTATCTTTGGGAATTGAATGAGACTGGAGAAGAGACAATAGTTTGGGACAAAGCTCCTCTGGGCTGTACATGTGGCATTTAATTTTCAGCCTCTTCATCTGTGATATCAGTTTTAATCCTCTCTGATTAAGATAATTTCAGGGCGGGGGTCAAAGACAATTGTGTTTCTCTTTGGTAGGTCCAGTTTCTAGATAGATAAAGGGACTTCTGAAAACAAGCTCATTCTGTGCTTTGGTAGAAACAGAGGATTAAGGGGCAGGAGGGAGAGAAATATACACAACTGGTTCTGCTCATTTCTATATAGTTTTTCTTTATCAATAGTAATAGAAATAATTCTCTAATTCATACAAGTTTTTGTAGCTAAAAGCACATATCACATCAATTATTTTACTTGATCTCTCAACAAACTTGTTAAAAGTCAAGTCAAATATTATTGCTTCTAGCTTTCAGATGTGGAAACAAAGAACCATTTAATAGATGACAGAAATTCATCTAAGTGATGTCTACCATCCCCTAACTCTGGTCTTGATAACTACATTCTGTTGTGTCACATGGAATACAGTTATAAAGACGGTTCTATTTGAGAAAGAGAAAAATATAAGTGTCCTTGAGAGATCCTAAAACATATAAATGTAATACAAATACAAAACAAGTATAATGGAAGTTTGGCTAATATCCTGGTCAAGTTCATGAGCCTTCAGTCTAAGGACCTTATAAACAAACACCAATGAGACCTTTTTACACGTGGATTCTCTTGAAGCCACTATAAGTCTATGTGGTTTACAATTGTGTTCATTGTTGCTGGTCTCTGGATTATTGGTATTGATACCAGTTTTCAAAAAGAAAAAAAATTACAAGGACTAAATTTGCAGAAGCCCTGACAGTACATATGCACCTATGAGATTTTTTCACGTTCAATTTTCCTGACTGAAATAGAAATTATATTCTCAATGTCACTAAATGTGGTTGCTCTAAGTGTGCACACACTTAAATTTTAAAGTAAATTATTATCAGGAGATACAAATGAATTTTGCAATAGAGCAAGGATGTCATGATAAATAATTAATATTTGCATAAATTTTGGAAAACTCAGTAATAAGTCTGTTATTTACCCAGCATTGGCACATACCTTTGCAAAGGCAAAGAAGTGTCATTCACTGGCAGATAGAAAAGGGAATCAAAAGCTAGAAAAGGTGTAAGAAACATTTTGTAGCTTATGCAGCATTCATTCTATTACTTATTTTTCAAAAAATCATTGTATATACAAAAATTTCTAGGAGAAACAGACTTGGACTGCAGACCAACCATAAATCACATTTCCCACTCTGTAAGTACGATTTCCTAGGTAAAATTCTGATGAAATGAATGTCAAGAAGAAAAGCAATTTTAAGAGAAAATAGTATGCCTACATTGTGATGATATAATAAATGCAGAATGCTTCATTCTTAACACACTTTTTATTTCATAATAGTTTTAGATTTTCAGAGAAAAATTGCAAATATAGTAGAGAAAGTTCCATATACCTACCCCACACTCAGTATTGCCTGTTAGCAACACCTTACATTAGATGTTAGCACATTTGTTATAATTAATGAACCAATTTCAGTACACTATGAATAACTAAATTCCATACCGCATGCAGATTTCCTTAGTTTTTACCTAAGGTTTTTCTTTAGTCATGTATTTTGTAGAGTGACTCTTAATCTGATGATTTTTCTCCTGATTAGAATACAACTTGAGGTTTTAGGGAGAAAGATGACAGAGGGAGAGTATCATTCTAATCACATGATATCAAGGGTACATACTCTCAACATGACTTATCACTGTTGATATTAATCCTATTTACCTGACCGAGGAGGTAGCATTTATCAAGTTTTTCCACTATAACATCACCCCTTTTTCCCATCCCCTATTGTCTTCTTAGGAAGGAAGTCACTGTGGACAACCTAATTTTAAGGAGTGGAAAATTATGCACCACTTTCTTGTAAGAGGGGTATTTATACAATTAACTTGGAATTTTTCTGCATGGGAAATTTGTCAATTCCTCCCTCCTGCCCATTTATTTGTTCAAGCATTTTTTTTCACACAAGTGTGCACTCAGGGATATTTATTTTATGCTTGGAGTTATAGGATAATTACTTTATTTATTTTCTTGCTCAATTTGTTCAAGTTTTAGCCTGTAGGAATTCTGTTGCCCCCTACATTCCTTGTATTCCTTTGACAGTGCCTTTATCAATGGGACTCTTCTGTTGTTTTGTTTACAAAACTTTCTTACTTTCTGGGCCTACAAGATGCTCCAGACTCATCTTGTATGTTTATTTCCTTCCCTCGTCATAGACTCAGCCATTTTCAAAGCAGTGGAATGAGGTTTAAGAGGGAAATATATGAATTCAAATCCTATCTCCACACTTAGTTAAATATGACCTCGGGTAAATTACTTAACATCTCTGAGATTCTACTTCCTCACTTGTAAAATGAGAACACTACTCACTTCCAAGGATTATTACTAAGTCTAAAGGAGAAAACAAATGTAAAAGTCTGATTCCTAACACTATATTTTTAAAATTAATTATCTTACATTCCTTTCTTTTTATCACCAGCTAGCAGAGCAACCTACTTGTCATCTGCAAGAAGCCTCCCTAAATCAGTGCCCGTCTTCTGACCACTGAGGAAGCTTCGAATACCACTGACTTGGAAAAGTCACTCTAGTTACTTACAATCTAGGGATGTCTCTATGCATAAACTAACACACACACGCACACACACACACTTGTACACACACACTACAACGCACACACACTCATGTTTTGTCACTTCACATAAGTGTAAGATGTCTCCAAGCTAAAATGTCTATTCTTAGCATGAAAAACATTTTATATGAAATGTATCATAGCAGCAATTTGGAGATGCCAGCATTTCAGATGGTTAATTTAGAGAAAAAAACAGAAAGATACTTGTCAAAATGAGTAGTTACCATAACAACTGCATGCAAGTATTTTTTTTGTTTTTTGTTTTTGGCAATCACTTCATTATTATTTTAACATTTCAGTTTCCAAGACAACCAAATGCAGCTAGCGTTATCTCTAAATATACTCCAAAGGTATTTTATCTTCAATGAATCAAAACCTTTCATTTTACACTAGAGAGATCAAGGCTATCTGAATAAAGTTAATATAAAATCTATCAAAGACAACCCTCTATCATGATAAAATCATCAAACTCAAACAGTAACATTGTGGATATTGTCCTTTTTTTTTTTTTACTTATTTTTTTATTTTAAAGATGTAGGGTACAATTCAGGGTTAGGTACACAAATGGTCATTGTACAGGTAAAGTTTGGGCCTCACTTTGGTCCCCACTTCACCTGGTTTGAGATCAGGTACCCTGATGAAGTGTGCCCCAACCCAGCTGTTTCCCGCTACTGCCAGTCCCTTTCTTGTAGTATTATGATAATTGTTCAGGGTCTGCTTATGAGTGAGAACATGTGGTGCTTAGTTCTTTGTTTCTGTGATAGAACACTGAGTATTACAAACTCTGAATGAACTTCGCAGCAACTTTCTTTCTTTTAATCATATTTATCAAACAGTTTTAAGAAGATATACCAAAAACGACCAAAGAAAACGTTTCTAAATTTCTAGCACAGATTGCGCCCTAAAGAAAGAAGTATTTAGCTCAGAGACTCAGACTTCATCCTTGAAAGGACAGACCAAGAGTGGGAAGCCATCTTTCATCTTGTTCTTAAACCCTGACACAATGATGAGAAAGTAGAAGCTATGCTTTTGGAGAAATGCACACTTTAGGTATAATTAACTTTACCGACTTTGTCTTTTCAGAAACAGACTTCTAGGTATCAGAGGTATCTCATAGTGGCAATCAAGCTTGCCTAAAGTGAAGGGAATTTACAAGGCCTAAGACATGCATTGGGCAAGGACTGTAAAAGTCATGAAACTTGTAATTACAAAAGTTATAATCGCTCAGAGGGAGAGCAGGTGGGGATACAATCTTCCAGTAAATTGGCCCCTATCTATAGGGAAGCCAAGGATCCCCCTAAGATACCCACTGGGAATGCCTAGGAGATAAAGGGAGGTGCACCCTTCACTAGCTCTAAGGAATGTCATTTGGGAAGGTGCAGGAGAATTAGAATCCTTGTCACACCCTTCTCTAGAGGCTATGATGATGTGGGCGGACATTAATGGGTCTCTGTGTCACAGGTTCTCTAGGACATCCACAGGTGGTCGATAAGAAAGTAACAGTAGTCACGGCAGTCACATGCACCATCTCCAAGAAAAGGATTTAAGCTAGGACTCTGGGGGCTACGCCACCACACTCACCTAGAGTGTAGGCCCACTCCCTGTCTGTGACGGGGTGAACTTTTCTTAAATAAATCTTTTCTCCTCTCACCTCTGTGTGTCGCAATTCTTTGCAATCTACTTGGATCTCTGGGTTCCCAGCACGCACCTCCAGCTTGCCAGCCCCGGCAGAGCTGTGCACCTCCCCTCACCTCTCGACCCTCACCCTGTCTGCCATACTCTAAAAATCCTGTGTTGATATTAGCTTGTATTTTTAGAGCATAGCTCACATTTTAGTCACTTAGCAGCATGAAGCAACACAACTCCTGTTCCGGGTAGTTCAGTTATCTGCAAAAACTTTTATGTAAGTCTGCTGAAGCTGTAGTTGTAATTTATTTATTTGTTTCCTCCAACAGTACTCTTTCTACTATTCTTTCTCTCTCTCGCTCTCTCTCTCTCTCTCTCTCTTTTTTTTGAGTTGGAGTCTCACTCCATCGCCCAGGCTGGAGTGCACTGGCACACTCACAGCTACTACAGCCTCGACCTGCTGAGCTCAGTCGATCCTTCCACTACAGCCTTCCAAGTAGCTGGAACTACAGATTCATACCACCATGCCTGACTTATTTTTTGATTTATTGTAGAGACAAGATCTCGTCAAGTTGCCTAGGCTGTTCTCGAACCCCTGAGTTCAGGTAATCCTCTTACCTCGGCCTCCCAAAGTGCTGGGATTACAGGCTTGATCCACCATGCCCAGCTTGTTCTTTCTCTTTTATTACTTCTTATTTTCTTTCTTTCTGTCCTCCTGTCTTTACTTTGTTCCTTTTCTCCACCTTTTGTTTTTCTCTCTTAACCTACCAAACCCCATGTTTTAGGGTAGTGGTAACAGTAGCAGTAACAGTAGTTAGGCAGGTCAAGGATGTTGTGTGCAATAAACTCCTATTTGGGAGGCGAAATGCTATTTGGGAAAAACTCTTCCCAAAATTTCTCAAACTTTCGATACAAGGTACTTTGTGAGAGGAAAACTCTAAAGTGAATCTTCTGTATCCAATCCCTTTCTGCTCTAGTGTTCTGAATAATTTAACATTAAGAGCTCATTATCATGAGAAGTGACTCTGTAATGTATGCATACTAGTGAGTATACAAAAGGCATAAGGCGCTAATTAAACAATTCCAAGAGATACATAAGCATTGTTGAATATCCATTTTTGTTCGGGTATGTCCTCAACAGATACACAAAAATGTCAAAAAAAATGGATCTAAATGAGACATTTTTGAAGATTCTACAGTTACTGACTTGCCTGGGATCACCTCAATGCTAGTCAACATAGTGGTACCACATAATACTATCATTTTTCTAAGTCTTTTTATGATCCAAACTCTATCACCTCAAGCATAGCATTAGAGCCAAAGCAATCATGGTCCAATTCCATAGTTCAGTTATTTTTTTGATAATCAGATTTATCTTTCCAATAAGGTCTTCCACTAGCAATTTATGTTATCTTTTAGAATTTCTCAGAAAAAAAAATTCCTATGGATTAGGTCTTATCCATTCACTTTGCTTTCATTCTTAATTTAAGAACATGGGTGGGGAAATATTTATTTACCAAAAAAATGCATACACTTAGAAAACTAGTGTATCAAACTTCAAAATGTACGTGTTTTAGCTAGGATATGACTTTAGCTGCACCAAACACAAACCGAAGACAGCAGTGATTTAAACAAGATAGATATAGTTTATATTCTTACGTAGTAGTATGTTATAAAGGCTGTGTTACATGCCGTCATTTAAACTCTCATTGCTTTGCCTTTTCTGGGATGTCATGTCTGTCTAATTGTTCCAGAATGTTCTGCCAGTATTTTCATATTTCATTCAAAATGACGGAGGCCAGGTATGAAAAAGATATGCCCCTTCTTTCTTAGGACATGAGTTAGAGTTTCTACACTTCACATCTACTAACAACTTGCTGTCCAGAACTTAGTCTTATAACCATATCTCCTGAGAGGAGCAGAAATAAGAGTAAATGTGTCCGGATGGTCATGTGACAGTTACAAAGTAGATGATTTATTCCTATGAGGATACTGATAGACAACTGCCAATCTCTGTCAATTTCCCCTTCTCACTAGGAAGTTGTTTTTCTATATGTCAAATTTTCCAAAATTTAAAGATAATATAGAGGAAATTGTGTTACAAGTGTGGTTTGAAAATACCTACTGTTTTGTAAGATGGAATCTGAGTCACTCACTGCTGTGACATCTACTCCTCGTGGATGCTTTCTTCATCAAATGCTCAGGAATCACTGATCTGCTCCCCAGTTACCTGGAGTGCCTCAGAAAAACCACCATTTTGTTTTGCCTACCGAAGCTGCCATTTAAAAAAATTCCTCATTCACTGTTTCAGGGAGCAGTATTTTCTAGTTATTTATAGCCTTCACAAATAGAGTCTGTTTCCTCTTCTAGAAACATTAACTGTGGTTATCATGATCCACTTGTTTCCTTAGTGGACTTTTTAATTTAAGTTTTTTTTCTTTTCTTTAATCTTCCTTTCCTTTTCTCTACTTTTATTCCCCTCTACCCTCCACCCCTATACACACACACACCTCTAGTTGTTAATGAGTTTCTAACACACAGTTCTTAGTGTGGAAGTACAGTAATAACTTGTATGCTATTAAATGACTGTGGATGGGAAAAAAATATGTTAGCCATTGGTAACACAACAAGCCTGCCTTGAGTCTAGGAGTAACCCAAAAGTGAAATACTGAGTGATGAGAATTCCCTTTTCTCCATCTCCATCCTCTTTGAAGCATTCTTAGTAACCCTGGACGTTCTTTCAGCCCATTTGCTGGTGGGTGAAGAGGAATGAGAGTGATAGCATATTTATAAATTCCTTAAACTTAAATAAATATAGGCCAATAAATTAGAAAAATTGGTCAGCAATATATGCCATAGACAAATATTAGGGCTTAACTACAGCTTTAATTTTTGTTCACCAAAGTGTAAAGAAAGAGCTTTAAGTCTTTCAGCGACCTATGAAAATAATCAAGAAACCTTAATTTAGTACTTGAAATGCCACTGAAAGGTCCTCATGTTGGCAATGCCTGGAGGGAGAGTTACTGTCTTCCACATCTTTTTCAGATAAACCAGGCAGGAAATACAGAAGGATAGATTACTTTCAATATCCACTCACTCTTAGGAGACTATACATAGCTTTCAGTGATTTCATTTCAACAATATCTACTTGGAATATTTTTAGTGTGTCCAAGAAAATGTGACACCAAGTTTTGAAAGAAAAATATAATTTTCCCATAAGAGATGTGGTTTATAAATCTATAATTCACATTTCCAACTTATAAAATCCTTAAAGATTCATTATATCTACTCCTAACAGTCTAAGGTACAGGCAGACCAATAGGAGATTTCATAGAGGGCCAAAGGTTGGGTTCTCTAGAGGCAGAACTGGAGTCAGGGATTGAAATACATGGGACTTAGTGTGGAAGCACAAGCAATTGGAACAGCCTTCAGAGGTATGAGGCAAGCAAGAGCAGGCATGTAGTCTCAGACAAAGTCTAGTTTCAAACTCATCTGCAGGGTACTCTGAACTACAATAGTTCTACTCTATGAGTCAAGAAATCAGTGTGATGGTCCTTTTAATGCCAAGTACATTTCAGTTGTTCATTGGGCAAGCAGGCAAACGACCACTGGATGGACTCACATACCCACTGGTCCTAGAGTGAGACAGACCTGGGCAATAAGACCTGATTCACCTGTGCCTGCTTTATTAGAGGAGTTTCGATGATGGTGCTATGGGTACCTTAGTATAAGTCAACACAGATGCTCTATGCAACAGCCTTTGAAGATCTAGTTAGTCCTCTTTCCTCAGTGTACATTTTTCAAAGCAAACAGCTCAGTTTTGAACACTAGTTCAGGGGTATTGACTCTTCACCAAGACGTCTGACCTCAACTCTGTCCTTCTGCTGACCCATGCTAGAAATATTTTGATTATAGGCATTAAGCAATATCATCATTGGCTACCCATTCATTTTACTCCCTAAAAATTCCATGTTTTACTGTCTATATCCACAGATCCCTGTGGATATGCCTATAATGCTCATGATGTCCACCTTGTTTTAGATATTTAAGAGTTGCCAAATGGCCTCTGCTATTATATCAAATAGACCAGCATCTTCTACCATCAGTTTTGGCCTACAGAGAGTCATGACTGATTGTCTCATGGATGTTAGCATCTCTCACCAGCACAGTATGTATCGCTATAATAAATGAAGTACATGAAATGGCAAATATCTATTATACATACTAATGTGTTCTTTTCCTTTCTTTTTTTTTTTTTTTTTTTTTTGAGTTGGAGTCTCATTCTGTCACCCAGACTGGAGTGCAATGGCCGCTCCCGGCCACCACAACCTCGACCTGCTGGGCTCCAGAGATCCTTCCGCCTCAGCCTTCCAAGTAGCAGGAACTACAGGCGCGTACTACCACGCCTGGCTAATTTTTGATTTGTTGTAGAGATGAGGTCTCGTCAGGTTGCCCAGGCGGGTCTCTAACCCGCGGGCTCAGGCAATCCACTCACCTTGGCCTCCCAAAGTGCTGGGATTACAGGCTGAGCCACCGAGCCTGGCCATGTTTTTTTCTTAATTGCATTGTATTTGATGCTAAATACACTGGAGTTGAAATACATATACTCATTAAAGAAGAAAATTATCATCTCACTTTACTGGAGTTAGGTAATATCTTGAACACAAAACAGAGCTTCCAACTCCCAGAGAGATTTGCCTCAATGCCAGGACAATCAGACTGTACACTTTTCAATAGTCACTGTATCATTGGCTTCAACATTTCAAAAGGACATAGTCATGCGGTTTACACGGCCTACTTTTTTTAAACTCTCATCAAGGTTGAGCATCTTATTATATTGTTTCATTTCTGAGAGTTTTAAACAAATCTAGATGTCTTCCTGACTCACTTTAAAAACCTTGTAATTTGATAGAATTCTGGGTTATGCGTAGTTTTTTTTTCTTTTAACTTAAAGACCTTGATTGAGTCTTGGCAGCATCTTTGTGTGTAAGACTATACAACTCCTTTGTATATTTAAAATATTTCCAAGTAAATTCCGGATATTTTAGGTAGTTTTACCTGAATGCTGACTCTTTTACAAAGTCCCTTTACCTACAAATAAGAGTTAAACCATACCGTTTCACATTCAGAAAGCTATCATTTCTTGATCTTCTGAAAATCTTGCTCCTACAAATTTGTCCAACCATTCATCCATCCATTCATTCATCCACTGAACATTTCCCAAAGTCCTCACTGCCCCAAAATGCCTTTTCTGAGGAGGAAGTCAAGTAACTGAGAATGTATTTCCTTTTGTTGCAGAGAAGCATGTCAGAAAATAAGCAACCCTAGTCCTCTCACCTGCACAATAAGAACAATAATAAATATAAAACTTTCTGCACAAGGTTGAGGACACAATCAACCTTGAATACATGGCAGAGTACATACACTAGAGCACTTTAGATAGAAGTTTCACTGTTTGGAGGGATATTCCTAGGGAATGAATGTGAGGACCACCTCATTTTTAAGTTTTTTGGGTTTTTTTTTTTAATTTGGAGTCTCACTGCATCACCCAGGCTGGAATGCAGTGGCATGCTCATGGCTACCCCAGCAACTACCTGCTAGGCTCCAGGGATCCTTCTGCCTGAGCCTTTCAAGTAGCTGCAACCACAGGCACCCACATTCATGGCTAATGATAGTGCCTGGCTGTTTGTTTGTTTGTTTGTTTATTGTAGAGATGAGGTCTCACCAAGTTGCTGGGGCTGGTTTCGAACCCGCAGGTTCAGTCAGTCCATTCTCCTCGGCCTCCCAAAATGCTGGGATCACAGGTTGAGCCACCGAGCCCAGTCAAGACTTTTATTCTTTTTAAAAATTAGATTCAGGGGGCACATGTGCAGGTTTGTTACATATTGCATGATGGTGAGGTTTGGGCTTCTACTGAACACCTCATCATGTAAGGAATACTCAGGAATGGGTTGACATTGTTAGTTACTACTTTCTTGGTAATGGGCAGAGTATAAAATATTGAGGATTCATTCTCAGCAGTTTTTTTAAAAATGTATTTATTTTAGAGTAGTGGAGTACATGTAAGGATTTGCTACATAGCACTTGTAAATTGCTTGAAATTGAGATTTGGGCTTCAAGCAAGCCTTGCCTCCCCCTGGTAACAAGCATGGTACCCAGTGGGTGGTTGGGTGCCCCTTATGGCTTCCCCCATCCCTCTCTCCCATAGCAGTGCCCAGTCTTTGTTGTTTCTGTCTTTATGCTGAAGTACCCAATGTTTATGGCCCGCTTGTGAGTGAGAACATGCAGTATTCGGTTTTTTGTTTCCATGATAGTTACTGAGAATGATGCTGTTTTTTACAAAATGACAGTGGAGCTTGGAGCATCACAGAATTCAGCTGTGGCCCGAAACAAAAGCAAAGTGATCATAAACAAACATCACCAAGCATCCATTTCTCAACTGTGACTCAGCACCTTTCTGGATGCTGAGCACACAAGAGGGAACAAGAGGAACAGAACAAATCCCTGCTGTCATGGAGCCTACACTCTGGCGGCTACAGTCTCCACACAGTGAGGGTAGAAGAGGAAGACAGGAGAAAAAATATCTGTTAAGAGAGAGAAAAGAGAGTTTTTCACGCCTGGCATAATCTCCATTCTGTAGGGGAGGAAGCGGTAGTAATCTTGTGTCCCAGTGGTGACCCTCTGGGGAATCCCGTGTTGTTTCTTGCTTTGTTTGGCTTTAGAAATCTCAATTTATTTTTACATATTTTCTAATAAGGAAAATATGTAAGAGTTTTTTAGGTCACTGTTCCCTTATTCCATCATGACAACCACAGAGTTGTATCTAATATGAATTTTCAAAAATTAAACTCTATAGCATAGATTGTGACTACACTACAGCCTGCATTCAAGTGCACCTGGTGATACAGTTCTATTTCAAAACCTGTTGCATTTTGGGACATCTTGAATGGAATTCCATGAATTTTGTACAATTTCTCTTAAGACTTTTATGAGAATGATTACAGTCATCTGATGAAAGGCGACTTGAACTAAGATTTATTTAATTATTTATTTTTCCCTGAGGTTTATTCTAACGGATTAAGAGTGTCACAGTCTAGCATGGGCCATTCTCATGCAGTCTTCGTGCAATGTTGTTGCTAAACAGAGTGTTGGAATAGTTCTTATCAACATGGCAGGGAACTTGTGCGGCTGCTTCTTATTGATGTTAGAACTTGCATCCCTGCGTTTTCCTGAAGAAATTACACAGTCTGGGTATTGTATTCTCCTTCTCATTTTCTGTGACTTATGCTGATTCAGTCACATTACCCATTGCCTTATCTCAGATGATTTTAAATGTCAAGTTGTATTTATTCAGTGAAGAAGCCTTATGACAATGCTGTATCATGGCTTCCACAGGCAAGGTTTTTCCTGCCATATCAGGGCTAAAAAGTCTCCAAACTTAAAATGTTAACAACAGTATTTAATTTAATTTGGAGAGCTTAAGTTCTATAAGTGAGCCAAATTGATTGAGTCTCAGGAGGAACAGTTTGTGGATGTTCATAGCCACATTATTTGAAATCTGCCAGAACTGGAAATAATACAAATGTTCATCAACAGGTAAACAGATAAACAAAATGCTGTATATACAAACCAAGATACACTACTTATCAATGAAAGGGAAAGCAGTAGTGATATAATACTATGAAAGAATTGTACAAACATTATGCTGAGTGACAGAAGCAAGAGAAAAACAGAGCGGTCATGTACCACATAACTATATTCTGCTCAATGATGGACCACACATTTGACAGTGGTCCCATAAGATTACAGTGGAGTTAAAACATTTTTGTAGGCTAGTGATATCCATAGCTGTTGTAACACTGTAGCCCGATGCATTAATCAGTGTTTGCAGTGATGCTGGTAGAAACAAATCTACTGTACCACCAGTCACATAAAAGTATGGCACCTACAATGATGTAGTACAGTACATGAGACGATAATGACAATAAACTACTATGTTACTGATTTTTGCATTTTCTTAGTTTGTTTTGTGTTGCTATTTAAAAAAACATCTGAGGCTGGGAAATTTACAAGGAAAAAGATTTATTTGGCTCATTTCTCATTAGGCTGTCCAAGAAGCATGATGTTAGTATCTGCTTCTGGGGAGAGCCTCAGGCTGCTTCCACTCATGACAGAAGGTGAAGCAGAGTCAGAGTGTGCAGAGATCGCATGGGGAGAGGGGAAGCAAAAGAAAGAAGTGAGAGATGCTGCCAGGTTCTTTTTAGCCACCACCTACTGGGGAACAAAGAAATCATCCTCTAGAAAGAACATACACTTATGTGTGTGAAATCTTTTCCCATGACCCAGACACCTACTCTTAGGCCCTACTTCCATCATTGGGATCAAATTTCAGCAAGAGATTCAATGGAGACAAACAAACCATAGCAATTATATCACATTTTTGTTATATTACAGGGTCCTCCTTCTACTATTAAAAAAAGTTCATGGCTCAGCCTGTAATCCCGCACCTTTGGGAGACTGAGGTGAATGAATTGCCTGAGCCCACGGGTTCGAGACCCGCCTGGGCAACTTGGCGAGACCTCATCTCTACAATAAAATAAAAAAATGAGCTGGGCATGGTAGCACATGCCTGTAGTTCCAGCTACTCGGAAGGCTGAGGCGGAAGGATCGCAGGAGCCCAG